>NC_061810.1:40656948-40849448 GCF_021462225.1 Girardinichthys multiradiatus
TTATTACATTTGCCATAATGGTCCCTGATGACTTCTATTTGACTCGTTTTGTATTGCAAATACAATAGACAAGTGAAATATTTCATTTAAATACATATGAGACCACCCCTCCTTGAACCGCCACCTTAACGTGGTGGAGGGGTTTGAGTGCTCGAATGATCCTAGAGGCTATGCTGTCTGGGGCTACCAGACAGGGGCTAAGCCCCTGGTAGGGTTGTTGTGGGGCTGTCATGGTTGACACGCCTCTTCAACATTGCGTGGCAGTCGGGGACAGTGCCTCTGGACTGGCAGACCATGGTGGTGGTCCCCCTTCACAAGAAGGGGATCACACTCCTCAGCCTCCCTGGTAAGTGCCAAGGTATTGGAGAGTAGAGTCCGGCCGATAGTCGAACCTCGATCTTGGCCATCCGGGAGGAGCTCGGAGTAGAGCCACTGCTCCTCCACATCGAGAGGAGCCAGTTGAGGTGGCTCGGGCATCTATACCGGATGCCTCCTGGACACCTTCCTCGGGAGGTGTTCCAGGCACGTCCCACTGGGAGGAGGAGGCCCAGGGGACGGCCCAGGACACGCTGGAGGGACTATGTCTCTCAGCTGGCCTGGGAACGCCTTGGGCTCCGCCCGGAGGAGCTGGAGGAGGGGCGTCTCTACTGAGTTTGCTGCCCCTGCGACCCGCTCCTGAATGAAGCAGAAGACGATGAGTACGAGTACATATAAGACCAAATGAGCTGTGTAACATTACAACTCACAAACTACTGAAAATTCCTTTTGATAAAGTCCAGTAAAAGTGGGGCATGTAGACTAAGTTGTATTTTCTATTTCTGTGTGTGTAAAAATGATGATGTGATCAGAGTATTTTTATATGTAAGATGCAGACATCTTGTTATCAGTTCTCAGGACTTAGTTAATGTCATAATCGTAACTCCTCAAGAAAATGTTCTGTCATATTTCACACTGGCTACATGCAGAAGTATAGATGATTCTTCTCTGTATTTTCTGCTGGTGGTTTCATTTTGACTATGAAGGTTATATGTAAACTTTTTCTGGGTATAGTTGATTCATGCTGTAGAATAGTCACTGGTTACTCAGATTTCTGAAGATAACTCATCAAGTGTAACTTACCTGGTAAATTTGGCAGGGCAACCTGCTTTGGTACAACATAAGGTTACATGGTGCAGAAGATATTTTGTGATAAAAGTAGAGAATGAAATTGTCAAGACAAACACGTTGTCTCAGTGTGTAAAAAGAAAACAAATTAAGGATAATGTTTCAGATTTTTCAAATTTGACTCAGAAAGTTCAGGTTAAAGGGTGGTTGTGAGTCAATAATCTTACTTTTAATCAATATATGACAACATTGTGGCTTTATTAATCTTAAGAATTTTGTAAATGCACAAAATATGCATCCTTGTTTGGAGTTAATTTTTCACCCAAGTGGTCATTTTCCTAGATCCCACTGGACAGCTTGTTTTGTGTTCTAGCTGTGCCTGTAATAAATCTCACACTACAAACTCAGCTGACCGTTCCATGTGCCACACAAGGGTCCCTTTTATCCATTTGAGCACCTGCCCCCCAAAATGTCTGTGCATGCCACTGGGGCCCAGGATGTCCACACCCACCAGTTGCATGGGTTCACTTGGTGGCAACTGTTGCAGATGAGCCCTTGACAGTCCCTGTGGTCCTTTACGAACTGTGCAGAGGTCAGAACAGCTGCAGAAGTCCTCTACATCTTTCCTAAGCTGACTCCAGTAGAAGGCTTGATGGAGGCATTGGGGAATCTTTGGCTTAGCACCAAAATACATTACAGACTTGTTGGTGTATAAACCATCCAGACCTCTTAGGTCTTCTGGCTCAAATCTCCTCTTCATACCCATAATCAGAACCAAACATGGAGAAGCAGCTTTTAGTTCTAATGCTCCACTAATCTGAAATAGACTCCCAGAAAACTGTAAAAGTGATGCAACACTAAGTTGCTTTAAATCAAGATTAAAAACTTCTTTATTTAGAGCGGCCTTTGACTGTGCCATCTAAATATTATTAAAGTTTTCAGTACAACTTTTTTTTATCATTTTCTTATCAATCATTTTATCATTAATTTAAAAAAATTTTTTAATCTTTTTTATTATCGTCTTATTTAAATTATTAATTTTTATTCTTTTTGAATTTTTGTGTTGGTTAATTATTTAGTTGTTCAGTTGTGTCGCTTGTCGCTAAGACGCTTCACCCTCCTTGCATGCTGATGGTGGTGTATGGCAGCCTTACTTCTTGGTGTCTTTGGACTTGATAAAGCACTATAAAAGTGAGGGCCATTTACCATTTACCTACCAGTACCTCTTCTTGGGCCTACCACTGGTCACAGTAATGGCAGGCCTTCACAATGTATGGCTGTCAAAACAGAACAATCACATTTCCATGGTGATCTCCTGCTCTGTTGCCTGACTGTGAACATATAGCTCTGCAGCCCTCCAGCCATTAAGCCAGCTGCCCCTTGGGCCTTTTAACGGTCATTACCCACTGCAGTGAGGCATGATCAGTGGTGATCATATGTTGAAGAGGCGCCCACACATGTAATAATTAAAATGGCGGATAGCCATTTTAGTGGGTGACACAATACCCCCCCCCCACAAACCTCCTATAGTAGGAAGCCAATCCCAAAAACCTTTTACCCGTCTCTGATCAGAAGGTGTGGGCCACTCATTGATTACCCGCACCTTTTCTTCAGCAGCCCTAATGCCAACGCTGCCTATGCTGTGCCCTAGAAAGAACATCTGCATTTGTCAGGATGCAGCTTCTGCCAAATTTTCTCCAGGGCTGTCACAGTTGAATCAAAAGAGTCACAGTGCTTTCACACCAAACCTTTGGAACGCTTTTTACCATCCCTGAGTGATATTTCTAATATATATTTTGTTTTATCGTTGTGAAGCACTCTGTGATTTTAGTTTACTTATATATATAAAATTAGGGGAAAAAAAAACTCTTTCCAGTGTAAAAGTATACCAAAATCAACTCAGTTAAACAAACGTAAAAGTTTGAGACCTGTGTTTCATACATATATTCTGATTGTGACAGATAACTTTACAGGAAATAGTATTAAGACCTTTATTAAAGTTGACAAAATATAGAGAGAATTAGACAAGATTATTATCAGTTCAAGAAAATGAAAATGAATGAAATGAATGAATGAAATGAAATGAATGAATGAAATTGAGACTAAGAAATAAAAAATAAATAGGTATGTTAGGGTGCACTGAATTAGTTGTAAGATTCAAGGTATCGGTCTATGGTTTGTATTAAACTAAGAATGTATTATTTAGAGAAAGTATGTGAAATTTACCCACGAGAGATTGGTATGTGAGTTTGTTTTTCAGATTTGTATTTGCTAATTATATCTTCAGGTTTAATTATCACAGAGCCCACCTTTGGTCAAGATGAACTGTCCTGAATCATTCCAAAATTACAGGGCAGTAACAAGACAAACAACCCATAGATTCAGGGTCAATTTTGCAAAAAGATCATTTAGTTTCGACATCGTTTAAAGTAGAAATTACTGTTGTACAAAGACAAACATTGTGTCAGGACTCAAAATAAAGCACTTTATTTTTATTTGGGATACAAAAAATGAGAAGAATGAAACAAATATTCCAGGTGTTACGTCGATTCGCGTTTCCCCATCAGATACCGTATTATACAGGGGTAATCTGACGGGGTTTATAGTACATTTATAGGACCATTATAGGACCATATAGGATCACAACAGTATAGATATCTGTAGTCTCTCTCTCTATATATATATACGTGTGTATATATAAATATGTGTCGATATATTTACATCTATCTATCTATCTATCTATCTATCTATCTATCTATCTATCTATCTATCTATCTATCTATCTATCTATCTATCTATCTATCTATCTATCTATCTATCTATCTATCTATCTATCTATCTATCTATCTATCTATCTATCTATCTATCTATCTATCTATCTATCTATCTATCTATCTGTAAAATGATGATATATTAGTTTATCTACCGTATTTGATGGGGAAACGCGAATCGACGTAACACCGCCAAGTAGTGACAGTTTTCCGGAGATGAGAGCGCGCTCCACTGTGACGTCATTTCACATTGAAAAGCGTCGAGTTTAACTTTGAGGTCTCCACGCAGGTAGCCTGACCAAGCAGCTCTGAGGCGAAATGCAGCGAGGAGCGGCGGAGGACCGTGCTGGTAAGGAGATGGGAACGCCTCGGTGGATACAATGTACCCAGATGCCACAGCTGCGGTGGAAGCAGGAAGAGATTCTTGCTGCGCAGCACTTCGGTAAAGTTAGAAAGATCAACTCAATTATGACTCATCTCTGACCCGGACCTCTTCAAGTCAAGACTTAAGACATATTTTTTTTTAACATGGCTTTCACTACCTAGTAGCTTAACACTTTGTACATCTATTTTTCTATTATTTCTTATGTTTATATGTATTTTTTATCCTAATGCTGTTTCATTGTTTGTGTTTTATTTTACTCACTGTAAAGCACTTTGGTTAACCTACTGGTTATTGTAAAGGGCTACACAAATAAAAGATTATTATTATTAACTCCACTTTGTTCACGTTAACGTGATTATTAAGCCCCTGTATGTATTTCTTAACAACCATTACTCGGTTCTTATATAACATTTTTTTTAAGTCTCCTAAACTTCCTGGTCCTGCACAGCACTTCGGTAAAGTTAGAAAGATATTCACAGATTCGGCTTTTCCGGCTCAATAACTCATCAGCAGAACATTGCCTCTAGAAAACCAACACCTCTCTGCAACCACAGCAAGGCAGACAGTGAGCATCAATCGTATTTTCCTCAAAAAACCGCGCTGGGAGACTTGCATTGGCCTCTATGCAGAGATCGCTGTTCCTCAAATGCACAGGGACCGTCTGCAGATTGCAACACCAGAAAAATATGATATTAGCGCTATTGAAAAATATTCAATAGCGTCGCCAAGGAGAGGTGTATTGTCATTGAAATCATTGAATGTGTATGTGATCTCACGTTTGTCATACTACATTTATTGGATTGGAAATTAATACTTAAAAAAAAAAAAAAGGAATTTCCCAAAGACTATAGCCTAAATAGCCAAATATTCAGTAAAATATGCATAAAATGTTCAATAACTTCATTATAGCATGTTGTAGTGCCAACAAACTCCTAACACACAGAGAACACCTCATCTTAATCATACTAGAACTATTACTTTAGGAAAATTTACTTGAATAGTTTTTTTGTCATTTTTTTACGATTAAAATATGTATAAAATATATTTTACACATATTTTGAGAATGTGATCAGTCTGACAGAGAGAGGTATCCCAATTCTTGTGGTTTTTAGTATAACAATGACCATCAGTGGGACCCTTTGTGGGGTTCCTTGAGACGACAATGTTGTAGATAAGTGCCGTTTAACTAAATAATCTGAACTGAAACTATCTGTGTAGTTATGCTGCTATAGGCTTAGGCTGCAGGAGGACATAACGACCACTTTCACCCTCTTCGCTACATTCTCACACTACTCTCCAATTTTGCATTATTTGCTGTTATTTCAGCTTTTAACTTTGTTCTCTCTATTCTCTTCCTAGAAGCTACACCTGGCCTGGCTCTGTGTCTACCTGTGACACCTTTCTGGAGAGGGGAATCGTCCAAGCTTCTGCTGGCAACAACTTAATGCTCACCCTCTACCAATGATCCACTTGGCCCTGTCTTTAGTGTTTAACCCTTTCTCTCTCCTAGACATGGCGATTGACTGAGCTTAACTGTAACTAACTCTATGTGCTCTCTTTCAGACTCTAACCTTGAAAACTGGCTCAGAGTTTATCTGTTCTTTCTTATAAGGTGAAACGACTACAGGAGCTACATCCATTAACATTTACTTTTCCTTCCCATAGAAAGTACTCCTGGATCAGTGCTTCTGTGTTCTTTTTGTGTCTCTGCTCTATTCTCTCAAACCCCCAGTCGGTCGTGGCAGATGGCCGCTCACACTGAGCCTGATTCTGCTGGAGGTTTCTTCCTGTTAAAAGGGAGTTTTTCCTCTCCACTGTCGCTATATGCATGCTCAGTATGAGGGATTGCTGCAAAGTCAACGCTAGTGACTGTCCACTGTCTCTACATGCTCATCCGGGAGGAGGGAATGTTGCAAGTCACTGACTGGATGCAATCTGCTGGGTTTCCTTAGATAGAAAAACGTTTTATCCAATTTGAATAAAAAGCTAACTCTGACTGCACTGTTCAATGATTAGGATTAATTGGAATGTATGTACCTGACTGTTGTGAAGTGCCTTGATACAACATGTGTTGTGAATTGGCGCTATATAAATAAAACTGAATTGAATTGAATTTTCCCAAAATAAGAGTTGTAGTATGATTAAGATGAGGTGTTCTCTGTGTGTTAGGAGTTTGTTGGCACTACAACATGCTATAATGAAGTTATTGACCATTTTATGCATATTTTACTGAATATTTGGCTATTTAGGCTATAGTCTTTGGGAAATTCCAATTTTGTTTTTTAAGTATTAATTTCCAATCCAAGAAATGTAGTATGAAAAACGTGAGATCACATACACATTCAATGATTTTAATGACTATACAGGTCCTTCTCAAAATATTAGCATTTTGTGATAAAGTTCATTATTTTCCATAATGTCATGATGAAAATTTAACATTCATATATTTTAGATTCATTGCACACTAACTGAAATATTTCAGGACTTTTATTGTCTTAATACGAATGATTTTGGCATACAGCTCATGAAAACCCAAAATTCCTATCTCACAAAATTAGCATATTTCATCCGACCAATAAAAGAATAGTGTTTTTAATACAAAAATCGTCAACCTTCAAATAATCATGTACAGTTATGCACTCAATACTTGGTCGGGAATCCTTTTGCAGAAATGACTGCTTCAATGCGGCGTGGCATGGAGGCAATCAGCCTGTGGCACTGCTGAGGTCTTATGGAGGCCCAGGATGCTTCGATAGCGGCCTTTAGCTCATCCAGAGTGTTGGGTCTTGAGTCTCTCAATGTTCTCTTCACAATATCCCACAGATTCTCTATGGGGTTCAGGTCAGGAGAGTTGGCAGGCCAATTGAGCACAGTGATACCATGGTCAGTAAACCATTTACCAGTGGTTTTGGCACTGTGAGCAGGTGCCAGGTCGTGCTGAAAAATGAAATCTTCATCTCCATAAAGCTTTTCAGCAGATGGAAGCATGAAGTGCTCCAAAATCTCCTGATAGCTAGCTGCATTGACCCTGCCCTTGATAAAACACAGTGGACCAACACCAGCAGCTGACACGGCACCCCAGACCATCACTGACTGTGGGTACTTGACACTGGACTTCTGGCATTTTGGCATTTCCTTCTCCCCAGTCTTCCTCCAGACTCTGGCACCTTGATTTCCGAATGACATGCAGAATTTGCTTTCATCCGAAAAAAGTACTTTGGACCACTGAGCAACAGTCCAGTGCTGCTACTCTGTAGCCCAGGTCAGGCGCTTCTGCCGCTGTTTCTGGCTCAAAAGTGGCTTGACCTGGGGAATGCGGCACCTGTAGCCCATTTCCTGCACACGCCTGTGCACCGTGGCTCTGGATGTTTCTACTCCAGACTCAGTCCACTGCTTCCGCAGGTCCCCCAAGGTCTGGAATCGGCCCTTCTCCACAATCTTCCTCAGGGTCCGGTCACCTCTTCTCGTTGTGCAGCGTTTTCTGCCACACTTTTTCCTTCCCACAGACTTCCCACTGAGGTGCCTTGATACAGCACTCTGGGAACAGCCTATTCGTTCAGAAATGTATTTCTGTGTCTTACCCTCTTGCTTGAGGGTGTCAATAGTGGCCTTCTGGACAGCAGTCAGGTTGGCAGTCTTACCCATGATTGGGGTTTTGAGTGATGAACCAGGCTGGGAGTTTTAAAGGCCTCAGGAATCTTTTGCAGGTGTTTAGAGTTAACTTGTTGATTCAGATGATTAGGTTCATAGCTCGTTTAGAGACCCTTTTAATGATATGCTAATTTTGTGAGATAGGAATTTTGGGTTTTCATGAGCTGTATGCCAAAATAATCCGTATTAAGACAATAAAAGACCTGAAATATTTCAGTTAGTGTGCAATGAATCTAAAATATATGAATGTTAAATTTTCATCATGACATTATGGAAAATAATGAACTTTATCACAATATGCTAATATTTTGAGAAGGACCTGTACACCTCTCCTTGGCGACGCTATTGAATATTTCTCCATCATATTTTTCTGGTGTTGCAATTTGCAGACGGTCCTTGCGCATTTGACGAGCAGCGATCTCTGCATAGAGGCCAATGCAAGTCTCCCAGCGCGGTGTTAGGCTCCTTTTGAGGAAAATACGATTGATGCTCACTGTCTGCCTTGCTGTGGTTGCAGAGAGGTGTTGGTTTTCTAGAGGCAATGTTCTGCTGATGAGTTATTGAGCCTGAAAAGCCGAATCTGTGAATATCTTTCTAAGTTCCCCAAATGCTGCGCAGGACCAGGAAGTTTAGGAGACTTAAAAAAATGTGATATAAGAACCGAGTAATGGTTGTTAAGAAATATATACAGGGGCTTATTAATCACTTTAAAGTGAACAAAGTGGAGTTAATAATAATAATAATTTATTTGTGTAGCCCTTTACAATAGCCAGTAGGTTAACCAAAGTGCTTTACAGTGAATAAAATAAAACACAAACAATGAAACAGCATTAGGATAAAAAAGACATATAAACATAAGAAATAATAAAAAAAATAGATGTAATAAGTGTTAAAGTACTAGGTAGTGAAAGCCATGTTAAAAAAAATATGTCTTATGTCTGGACTTGAAGAGGTCCGGGTCAGAGATGAGTCATAATTGAGTTGACCCAGTTACCCACATGATTATAAAAGGTAACTGATTTTATAACTTCAGATAAAATGTTTTCCCTGCTCAACAAGGTCCTGAACATGCTGTGTTTCTACTTTATTGAAATGATTGTTAGTAATGATTAGTGTTATGAGCCACTATTTTTTTCCAATTCCAGATGAGAAACTACAGAGAGTCAGAGATGAATTTGTGCAACGAGTGTCTGAAGAAATGATCAATCAACTCTTAGATAAGCTTTTAACAGATGGTGTGTTACAAAACGAGGAGAAGGATTCAGTATGTGAGAAGAACCTTACTCGAGCCAATAAGGCACGCTCTCTCATCGATGCGGTGATAAGAAAAGGACATGAAGCCAGCATGAAGATGATTGCTCACCTGGAAAGTAAAGACCCAATGCTTTTCCAACAGCTGGGTTTGTCCAGTGCTCAGCCTTCTCAGTCAGGTAAGAGTCTTTAAAATGTCACACTCATTGATTGGCAGCTCTGTGTTACAAAAACTTGTTTTAAGAAAAGTTAAGCGAGTAAATGTATTCAGATGCAAAAATCTTGAGAAACATGTTTGTTCTTTTAGCCAAATCGCCAGTGCCACACCTATTTGCACCGCTAAAATGACCTATAAAATAAATGTTACTAAAGTTTTTTTTAAATTGCTTTAGGTATGTACGATGACCAGTTTTTAACAACTAACTTTACATAATCCAGATTTTATAGGTATATTTAAGAGTTACTATAAATATTAACTTAATCTAAACTAATGAAGTAATATTGGATTAATACTAAAAGTTCAGAAATGTAATTAATCCAGTACAAATTGTTATGTCTTTTTGTTATCAAATATTGAAAACCCAAATGTACATATTTGTGCATATGTAAAAATACATATTGACAATAAAAACATTAAAATGGGAATCTCTAAATGTACAAATGCAAAACACGATTTTAACATAATACCAATAAAATCCTTTGTAAGTAACACATTTTGTTTGAATAGAATGATATTTTATCATGAGCCTGCTGCTCTGGGTGGATGCCAACTCTTTAATGTGGATTTAATGCTGATGTGTAAGTGCTGTAAATCAAAAGATCAAATTTCCGCTAGTGGACAAAATAAATGTGTTCATATGAATTAGAAAGATTCAACAATATTCTTAATGCCTTCAGATCTGTAGTTGTTCTTGCCTGAACGCCCAACGTCTGCTTGTACTTCCCATTTTTGTTCCCTTTCAGACCATTTAGATGACTCAGAACAAAAGCCAAAGAACAGAGCACACTGTAAGCTTCTACGCGTTTCAGGGAGGTACACATTTTCCTTCAAGTTTTCAGTCTCTGCGGTGATTTACATCATATGGATCTCTCTCAAGCAGCTAAAAGAAAGAAGAAAATCTGCCCCTCAGAAGAAAAAGCAGCTTGTAAACTACCTCGACAGCAGGACAAGCCAGGTGAATTTGCTCGTCTACTGACCACTTCTCAGACAGCTTCATGCATAATCTTGTCCATAGTTAGGCTTAAAATGAAGTGTCTCTGCTTTTTTTTTTTTTGTATTTGTCTTCAGATGGAGTGAAATCAGGGAAAACCCAGAGCCAGGATTTGTCAGAGATGCAGCTTCTGCAGGTCGCCCTGCAGCTTGGGCAGGAGTGGAAGCAGGTGGCCATCTACTTGGGCTTAGAAACCAAGGATCTGGAGGACATCGAGGCTGCAGAGAACTGTGTAAAAATGCGGAAGCTGAAAATGTTGGTGAAGTGGAAGAGAAGAAGAAAACCAGGACAAGCTACAGCGTACCACCTGCAGAAGAGTTTGGAGGGCATGGAAGACTTGCCTCACGAAGTTCATGAGATACTGACAGGTTAAACAATGCAAACATAGATTATGGTCCATAAGAAATAATCATTTCTCTTTCAAAGAGCCAGACTACCCCCTACTTTTTAAAGTGATATTGATCAAAACTTCTCCAGGCTTTGCTTTGGTCTTTCAGCAAGAATCTGAAATCCACAAAGACTGGATGGAGGACCCTAGATTGATCATCTTTCAGTTGATCATCTAATCAATGCCAGATTTAAATCATACAGCTCGTTGGGAATCACATTATCGAAACTAAAATACTGTTTTATTACTTTCATTAAGTAAATGGGAACGAATTGTTAATTTTTAATAGGTTAACAAAGTACCTGAAGATCCGCTTTAACTGGTTCATTCCTTAAGTTTATGAGCCTTATATTCCCTGAATGATCCATAGGTCAGAGTTACATGGCTAAAGACACACCTGTGAAAATGGCCAGGTATCAGTCTGGAATGAGCAAAAGAGCTGCCAAACACAAAGTTTTAAAGTTCCCTAAAGAAACACAAAGAAGAGAGAAAAGAAGCATTTATTATTAGTGGTATCATATGAATTGTTGTAAAAACAGTACAAACATATTTGTTTGGTCGATTATTATCTTGTAGTAACAATGCTTCCTGATAATAAATCGTATACTGTTGGCTATTTCCCTTTAAATGGTGGCACATTTGTAAGGAAAACGCATGTGTGGGTCGAGCAGCAGAGTTCAGTATGTGGCTTGTTATGTCAAGTAGCTGTGATAGAAATAAAAAAAGTGATAGAAATAAAAAAAATGCTCTCTGCCAAACAACGTTTGGTGGAGGCGGTATGATGATGTGGGGTGGCACCTCCCTTACTGAAAAAAAGGGATGAAATAATTGGAGGCAATCTCAAAGCAAAGAAAATCGAGATGAGATTCTGAAACCTATGGCGATCTGATATCTCCACTTTTATTGACTGAACTCCAACCTCCAATATGTCAATGCTTGACCCCACACAATGGATTTGTCAGAGACTACCTCCATAACTTGGAAGTGGAGAGGATGCAGTCCTGACCTCAGACATATTGAACGTTGTGTGATCAGTTTGGGCCTGCTGTTTGAGCAAGGCTGACCACTACAACCACACTGACTGACTTGTAACAAATTCTGGTTGAAGAATTAGATGCTCCCCCGCTGATGACCAATACAATGCCCTCGTTTTTAAATGAATGAAAGGTTAAATTGACAATATGTCCTGTTTCTTCTTAGTTCAATCATGGAGTCCAATAAACAACAACAAAACATATGTCAATAGCAGCTTAACTCTGTTGCTCAACTCTAGAATGCATTTTTTTCTTAGAAATGTGGCAGCATTTGAAAGGACATAAACAGGCTTTCCGACAATCAGCCTCTTTATTGCCAAGAAGAAACATAGAAATGAACACCAAACACAATATTTCCTTTCTATTTGTGCCTATTCAGTTTATAATAATTATATTACTATAGATTTTTATCACATTACTCATTTGCATCACATTATTATTATTTTTATTAAATATGCAGAGTACCTCGTTCTGCCTTGACATTATGACCCCTGATAGGTGAAGTGAGTCACACTGCTCATTACAATGAGATATTTAGCTGAGAGTCCAAGCATCCCTGCATCCAAAAAGATATTGTAAACACATCCAGCTTTCCCAAACATTTCACAGTTTGCTTTATCCAAAGTCCAGAAAGTCATATCATTTGAATTCCATGTTATTAAGCAATAAAATACAAAAATAAAATCTTGGAAGCTAAGTCGTTCTGCAATGCATTTAAGGTAAAGAAGAGCTGCAATATGGAGTCAGTCGCCTGATTTTGTGTTTTCTTTGTGTCTGTTTTCAGATATGATAGACAATCAAGCTGCTAAATAAAGCAGGTGTGAATCCAACATGTGGCATAAAGCGAAGTCAACCTGTGGACCAAACCTCAGCTCTTCAGTTTTTGTTTTCTACACATGAAACAACTTTAGTAACTAGAGAGTAATAAAGGTGCCTTTGTGTATGTTTAAGAAAGAGATTATTGAGAGGTTTGGTAAATAATTATGTAGTCAGATGCTGCTGCAAACACAAAAAGTTGAACTTTTGAAGTTTTTGATAAAACATTTTGTAATATTTTGTTAAAAAAAATCAGGCCTAAAACCAGGTGTTTCAGTTTCATTGTCCAACCTTTGTATGTGCACATGTAAGATTTACAGACTGAATTATGAATTTATTTTGTGTCTTTTTATTGCCCTGATTTCGATGTTCTGTTCATTTCATTCAATTTTATTAAAAACCTTTTTTCCAAAGTCTTTTTAATCTATTTGTACATTCAGCAAAAAAACACAAATGGAATCTGTTGAATCTATCCAAACATCTTTAATTACTTTAACAGTAAGAAAATCTACAATATGTGCAGAGTTTGGGTATTAACATGTTCAATGCGTGTTAGGTTAAAGAGAATCAGACATATCAATTTAAGTTTTCTCGTGACATCGTGAGGTCTCAAAGTTGAAAACAAAAATCCTTCACAATCGTAACGTTTTCTCCTGCAATGACAGACAGATGTGACTTCATGCTCAAGATGTTCAAGAACCAATGAAAATTAAACAGGAGCTCACCCTGACTCCCCTCCTCTCACACAGAACAACACTGCAGATAGCTCACAGGCTGAAGAGATGCCTTTAGTAATCTGAGAGCGTTGGATTGAATCCCAACTAGTCATCTCTTTCCAAAGCTGAACATGTGGAGGGATGTGGACTGTGCCAGTTAAATTAACGCAACACTGGAGATTGCTGTCAAAGGAAAAAGTTTGCAACTAATGTCCACTACTGAACTGAGTAAATCCAATGATTTTTTTTCAGCGTGTGTCCCACAGTATACAATAGATCAACACAAAGAGGTGCTGAGAAGCTGTGTTTGAGCAAGGCGGCCTACAAACCTGACTCAGAGAGACGCTTGCAGAAGGAAACCCAGAATGTTTGATCCAAGTCATACAGTTTAAAGGGAAATTCTGCTAAATACTAAGAAACTTTATACAAACTTCTGAATTTTAAGAAAATACAAATAAATTTATCTCATTCTTCTGGCATTTAACAAATAAAAATAGTGTAGTCATCCTAACTGATCTAAATAGGAAAAGTGTCTTTTTATACACTGTACACATATCTGGTTTAAACTGTATTTACTGTATAGCTTTGAACCTGCATGTGTGACACTTTCATCTTGTTTGGATTACAAAAATCACTGCAATCAATTAAAACCCATGCTCCTAACTCTTGTTTAAAAAATGTATAAATGTTGCATAATTAAGGTTGCATAATTCCAGCCTGGAAAAAGCATTGCTCAAATGCATCACTGACATACAAATTGTATCGTGAAATTCATGCCCATAAAGGTGGTTTTAAACATGAACTCTTGTTGCCACCATTACGTTTTATAAGATCCAGCCTGACCAATTACAACCTGTCATTTAAGAGTTGAAATTCAAAGGCGTGCTGTTAGAAATTCCAAGTAAGAGAAACAAAAGTAAAACACTTCTATTTTTATTATCAGGAAGACTGCGCAGCAGATGCACGGGTTGGAATAATTACTGAGAATGTAAAGCCCAACATCCATTCAAGCACAGCTACAAGGTTCAAAAAATGTGTTAGATTAGCTATTAAAAAGGGTTCATGATCTCTTCCTCCAAATACATATAAGTAAATAAATTAATAGCATAACTGGCATCATTTCAAGTCTTGAGGGACAGATCAGAGAAAAATCTGACATGGTTCTTCTAGTTTAACGAGCTTCCAACCAGTTACCTGGAACTGAACCACATGGCTTTAAAAGCAGGTCCATTTCCTTTGTATGCACACACACATCCTGAACAGTTAGAAGACGGAACATTTAACTTCACAGAGATGGCTGGTAAGGCTTGTTTAATCACAGTTCATATGAATTTATGTCCTTGTCTGTATTTTTTTAAGATCCAGTTTTTCTCTGCAGACAAGGAGCTTGCCAGAGTAAGAGGGAGATTTGTGGAAAAAGTCTCAAAGGCCCTAATTAAACAGCTCCTGGATGACCTTTTAGAAGATCGTTTGTTGAACGATGGCGAGACAGATTCTGTGCTTGAGGACAACACTGGGAAAGCAGACATGGCTCGCTGCCTCATCGACATGGTACGGAAGAAAGGGGATAAAGCCAGCAGGAAGATGATTGAACACCTTGAAAACAGAGATCCTACACTTTACTCTGAACTTGGCCTCACCTGTAAACCAACACCAGGTAAGGTCAAAGTAAAACAATTTTATTATTACAGAGTCTGTTTTGTTAAATGCATACAAAAAGCATAATTTGCCCATTGTGATAACAGAAATGTTCTGTTTTTCTCATTTCCAGCTCCTCAGAAACAGCATAGCTGGTCAAACACACTTGTCACCACGACAGACTCCTTCTGGAACGAGAAAAAGAAATCTAAAGATGTAACTTCCTAACCTGAAGATTCTTATATTGTCTCTCCTGACTTATTCAACACCTGTGTTTACACAGGTTACACTCCATCCACTTCATAGAGGGCCTTTTCAAGGAGTAGTCACTAATTTTACAGTTTAAAGTGCAAAAACATAATAAATGGTTGTGAAAATATTTTTTTTATCGGTCTTTTTTATTTCTTACAGATTTACAGCGTGTCAGACAATTCCCTTAGAAGTCGTGTGGCCCTTTTAATTACTAATAGAAATTTTGCTAATAACAAATTAACCAGAAAGGGAGCTGAGAAAGACGAGGAGAACATGGAGAAACTGCTCAGATCCTTGAGATACGAGGTGGTGAAATACAATGATCTCACTGCAAAGGTATGGAAAGCCTATTTTACACATTTAATAGTTGAATTAGACAAAACATTTGAATATTTAATATTTGGTGAATATTTATACCATGTTCACAAATTAATGTTCTCTATGTGCAAAGCTGGAGGAACATTAACCAAAAGCCTACAGCTGCGCATAAAAGATGAACACCAAACTTTCAAGATTTCAATTAGGGAACAAATAAATACTTTGACTTGATCTATAACATAAAATAATAAAAAAAATACACAGACGTTTGTGCAATGTAAAACACATTTGAATTGTTAGGACATTTTTTGCAAGGCACTGTGCTTCTGATGACAGAAGAGCACATTGCATGACAACTCTGCTGCCTCTGGTACACATCTGCCGGAAACAGGAAGATGATTGTTTCTAAGTCGCAGAACCAGCTTTTAAGATCGAAAGATGTCTTTTATAACTGAACGTTATTACTGCACATCTGCCTTGAGGAAATAGTTACCTGTAGTAAGTCAGCAGTGGACAAAATGTTTAGGTAACAAAACACAAATTGTTGTATTAATGACAGGAGATTTTGTTTTGGACAGTAAAATATATATATTTTAGGAAATCTTTTGTACATAGCTGACTAGCAGGAAACGTTTACCCATTGACTACTTGTACGTTCTCCTCATTATGTGGTGACTAACGTTTCTCCATCTTAATTCCTTACAGAGGATGAATGAAGCTCTGCATACTTTCACAGAGCATCCAAAGCTAAGAGATACAGACAGCGTGTTTGTGGTGATCATGTCTCATGGAAAACGGGAGTTTGTCCTTGGTGTTAATCACAGCGAAGAAAACCCGGATGAATTCCCCGTTGACAACATCTACAAATACCTGGGTCCACAGGAATGCCCTGCCTTAATGAACAAACCAAAAATCATTATCATTCAGGCCTGCAGAGGAGGTGGCTATTCCCTCTCCTGGGTTTGGAGCTACAGTCTGGACCTGATCTAGGTTTAATTTATTCTGTGTGTGTTACAGAGTCTCGTGGATCTGTGATGGTCAGTGACAGTGCTTCAGCTGGAGTGGTCTCTGACGATGCGTCACAGCAACTGCCTGCTAATGTGGGCAACATAGTTGGTGATGCTATCCGACACGTTCACAAAGAAAAGGACTTCATTTCCCTCCTGTCCAGCACTCCTGGTCAGTTTGTCATTTAAATCCATTATATTCTAGAACTTTGCCTAACTCATGCAAGACAACTGTGGTTTCTTGCAGATACCGTCTCATACAGAAGAGAGGATTTGGGCTCCTTCCTGATACAGTACATCACTGAAGTCTTCAATACCTGCTCCCACGAGGACGACATCGATGAACTTTTCAGAAAGGTACAAGTTTCAATGGGAACAAGACTATCTAAATACTGGGAAAAACAAAACATACAGAAATGAGTCAATATCTTTAATTTTCCCTGAACCCTGCAGGTCATGCAGCGCTTTGAAGACTTTCCTGATGAAACCAAAAGACAAATGCCAACAAAAGACAGATGCACTCTAACTAGGCGCTTCTACCTTTTTCCCGGCCACTGAGACAGCAACATTTGGTAAATCCATGTGTTGTTAAGCTAACATGCATTCTTTGCTGTTTGAAAAACTACTGTTTGAAATTGAATTGTGCCATTAAGATACACCTAATGTATGTCTTTATAATATGTGCACCTAATATGTGGGACTTTCTTTTTTAAATGTTGGTCTTTCTTTAGATTATTATTCAGAGTGTGAATGATTGGATTATTTTATTAAGTATTGACTACATGTACTTAAATTAGATTCAGTTTCATTCCTGATATTAGACTTTTACTACTGTTTTTACAATAAAGAATACAACGTTAAGGAAAAACATGGTCTGTCTCTGTCTATTTTCTAATGTTATTCATATTGCTTGCCTCAACGCTTGAACTTATCCTGCCATAGGTCTACAAACACAGTAATTTAGCAGAGCTGCATTTGACTACTTGTGTTGTTCAAAGATCAGTCTCATAAGTTCAGGCAAATCTATCTAAAGAAGCCGTTTCGTGCATGTTTTGGTCATTTAATTTTGTCATCTGAAACCAATATTGAAAAACAAACATCTATCATTTTCAAATGATAAATATTAAATTAAATGAAGTCTTTTCTTATTGGTCAACATTGGGTGAATAAAAATTTAGACTCTGTTTGAATTTATTTTCATGTTTAAAATATGAAAAACAAAATCACCAGAAAAAAGAAATAGAAAATTGGTCATTTTTTTGTTTCCCTGGGCAAACTGATTCTCTCAACCGTTGTATACCGTGACTGTATACCCAGTATAGTATTATTATCAGTTTCTTTACACACAAATAGAGAGAAGAAATGACAAGAAAAATAAGAGTGGATGCTAAAAAATCCTTAATCTAACGTTGTCTTAAACCTTTTGAGATGTCATCAGAGGGCCTGGAGTCTTGTTTTTGGTAAGATAGAGTTCGCCTTGGTCTGGTAGGGCTTATGCAGCAACTTAGTTTGCTTATGCCCTGGATCGACTTTACTTTATCAAATACATGAGGGCAAATCAAATTAGGGATTTATGGACCTAAGATATGATCATTTTGGTCCCTTTGAATTGAATCGCACGTTTTATTTTTCGTGTCTGCACTAGTCTGTTGTCCAACTGGAAGGTATGCATTAATAAAAATGCAAACGTTTTTAGGATTCTGCAAAACAGAACCCAAACTCAAAGGAAAATTAATTCAAGGCCTTAAAAAAGAGAGAAAGACAAGTCAGTTTAAACAAATAAAACCGGTTCAATCGATAGAACAGAAAGGGAATTGGTTGAATTAGCAACATGACAACAGAGCTGCAATTTGAGGTATCATTTTGTCCATAAAAACAAACAAACAAAAAACAAAAATCTATTTAATAGACCAGAACAAACTGAACAAAAAAATGTCATAAATACCACATCTTCAATCGGTCCCCCAGTCAAGCAGCTATTGGCAAACATTTGGTAAAAGACATCTATGCATACACATAGAAGGTTAGGGAAGCTGCCAAACTGTTTAGGCCAGAGGAATATAACTACTCCGTCATTAACAAAAATTGTGGACAAGAAAAACAAGTTTGGCAATGTAACGACTGAACAAGCAAAACATCCGTGTAGGTTTTGTTTTCTCATTGCTCCCTTCTTAAAAGAGGAGGGTAAACAAAGCAAAAGACAAAAGAGAGAAAACCCCCAGAAACACTAGAAAAGATCTTTCATGTAATATTTAAAATAATGACTGAAACCGCTCCATGTGAGCGTACGCCACAAAACAGATATTGCAAACAAATTAGTGCTATATTTGAAAATATAACATATTTGGAAACCATGGCATTACATATCACTTACTAATGACATCTTTTAAAACCATGAATCCTTGAAAAAACACTTGGATTATTACCTTACAGTCCCATCTTTTTACTAAATGTCGTGCTAAACTTGTTCTTTAATTCATCTATCAGAAGAGGACACTGAAAACACATCTGTTCTGGTTTTGCCAGTTCTGTGCAAGTCTGTGTGCCATTTTCAGTTCGACTGCAATTAAAGTTCAAGCCAGCTTTCCTCCAACAGCTGATGTAAAAGAATTTTCCAGCCGACTTAGCCTAAAAATATCACTATTTAGTTCTTTAGATAGGGACACAGCAAATATGTTAAAAATCCCACATGGCAACTAGAAAACAGAAAATTCTGTTCAGATCTATTTAGTTTTCTAATATACAAAAATATTTCTTTGCATGGTCCTTCATGAGGCAAACATGTCTAATTCATACCCAACATTTAAGATCCAAATTCATTCAATTCAGTCAGATTTAGTAGATCATAAAATGCTAATCAGTAACATCCCAAGAAACAACCAGATTGGGCTGGTTTCAAATAAGCATAACTTGAGAAAGATCTGATCCCAATTCTGCATGAAGATACTTAAGGAACCGCAAATAAATAAAAATAAAGTCTGACAGCCCAGAGCTCAAAAGGACCCGGATCATTTAGAGCATAAAGAAAAGTCAAAATTGTTGAAATACAGGATTAATTTTACTGATGCATGGAAGCTCCCTTTACTTGCCAATGTGGTTTGACCAGATGTCTTGGTACCCAATCAGAAGAGTTTGTAACAAAACAAAAGTCAACATAGCTACTGCACTCTGGTGACAAAGAAACTTGAACAAAACTTATTACAATTACAAAATATACGTTTTGGGAGTTTAAATAAGCAGATTTCCATTGTTTGTGCCTAAAAACACATTGAAAGAAAAGTCTCTTCTGGCGTTCCTGTCTGTACAATACAAATAAAAAGCAGTACATCCTACAAAGCAATAGAGGGCAGCATGGAGCCTGTTTCCACTGGTCACTGGAAGAGGCGGGTTGCAGCCTACACAGGTTGAGTCTTTATTTAAAGCCCAAATATAAGAACTTCACGTTATAATTTGTATATAATTTGTTTGTTTTTTCCATATCTGGTAATCTTGAGATTCTTTGTGCTCCTTGTGTTATACACTTTGAGTATTTCATGTATTGGTTAAGAGTTTGATTGAGTTGTAATTACTGTTTTACTCTGAAGACCTTAGTTTCTATTTTATTTTGAAGTTTGTCTTGCTTCATTTACTATTTTCTTCACACTCTGTTTTACTGTTATCCTTGCTTCTGAGTTTCCTTGTCACTCTTTGCTCTATGTTGATTCGTTTTCATGTTGGTTAGTGTTGTTTCTGATTTGCACTTTTTTCTAGTTTTTGTGGGGTTGTCTTTCTAGATCTCTCTGCATTCATTGTGTTTCTCATCCGTTTTCCCTCAGTTCTTAAATTGTGGCTGCTGCTTTGCATCAGGTAGTCACTCCTCCCTCTGCATGACTCGTAAATTCCTGTTTGCTCATGGTGTTCTTGAGATTTTCAACATAATATTTCATGTTTCCGCTCTGGCCTCCGGTTAGGTTTTACTCAGTTTTCAGTAAAGATAGTACAGTTTAGTTTACCTGCCTGCCTCCTCTTTGCATTTGGGCCCTCAAAAACAGCAACCATTTAAGGCACTTCTTACCTCACCTTTTTCTTTCCTTGTTGAAGTCAGCCTCTGCCCTGAATATTTAACAATGTACACAAAGATTTAACAATGTATATAAAGATTATTTTTTTTGCTGTTTAATAGAGCATTGAAAAAGCAATAAATGGAATATGTTATGTGTACTGACTTCTGGGTTAGAAGATCTAGCCCCACTCTGACCTGAGCCAGACCTCCAGCTTACCACAGATGGTCATTAGGAAACTGAGAAACTGGAAAATCCAACAATAAATTGTAACAATTTTCTGTCCTTCATTTAAATAGAATTTTAACGCCTGAAAACTAAATCTTGACCATAATAACACAAATAATTCACATTCAGCCTTTCCACTGTTTTAAAAAGCAAATAATTTATTTTGAACCCCATTTCTGACACATTGGGACATAAGCCTTGGGAGCCTGGTCTTTAGAAAATGGTATTACCATGTCCTCATATGGAGTGATGACATTTTATATGCAACAGCAGAGTGTGAGAGACTATTGCTGTAGTTCATTATAACAGGAGCCTGCTCATTTTGTTGACAAAATATCTTTGCAATTGTAAGGTTTATGATTATTGATTAATTAATATTGATCAAAAAATCAGAATTAAAAAATTATAATTCAGGAAAATAATTTTTTAACCAAAAATCATTACTTACGAATAGAAATCAGAGATGTCCTCTGGTGTTGTAAATATGGGCTCAAAGCTCTTAATAATTACAATTAGCTATCCATCATTAATAATTGATGAATTATTAACCGGAACCTCAAAATGTCACTGTTAATTCAGTCGCTTCACCGAAGGTGGGGGAACTTCGACCTTGTTTTGACGGATAAATCACTCTTGCACGAAATAAACATGAACGCTTCTCTAAATTATATTGTGATGGAAATTCTTTTATTAAGTGTTCCAAAGTGTGTGACCTTTGGGTTATCTCACTTCTGTGAACATCTGTGTTAGGGAGTAAGCTGTAAAAGCCATTATCAGAAGTTTAATGGTTAAGGCCATTTGTTAGGGTGATGCCTCGGGGAGAGTAGATGGTTGTTCCTAGGTAACCTAGTCACCTCTGAACCCGAGAAGGGTCTGGGGTCGTAAAACACAGACTCTTTGAAGTTGAGATAACACTGTCATGTTTGGTATAAATACTGTGTGTAAATAGCGTTCGGGGCTCTGTTTCACTGACTAACCTCAGTGTCAGGGTCTTCAAATGCTGAATGCCTTTGAATAAAACTTATAAAGACAAAGTCCGGATTTTCTCTTGTTATGAGTCAACTTCTACCCACTTTGATAAGAAAATTCCACAACAATTTTAGCGTCACGAACAGGATCCAACGTGCCAGAGGAGACCGTAGGATGGGACATGGACGCCTGGCCAGCCTGAGAGTTGTTCTCAGTCCACTTCCATATTACGGGAGGGGAGTTCTGGTGCCCGCCTGCGGCTTCTGGCCGATTGGATCCGAACTATTTGTCTTCAAATATATCTGGGTGAGAAGTTGCTCTGTATGATATAATGTATATTATTATTTTTATTACACATTAACCATCATCTCCTAACTAATTAATTAGGTTCCAGAGTTGCAAGAGGGAGGACATCAGCTGAGGGCCCGGTTACCCTGTAAAGGTATACAGAGAGGTTCTCATTGGTAACAATGGGATAAAGCAGAACACAGGGTGAACCTATACTAAACTTTTTCTTTTGCCTCTCTCACACACAAATACACACATATATGGGAGTTCAACATCTGTGTTTTTGAGTCTGGATTTTAGAAACCTGCCCTTCTCCATGGCTACTACACAGAGACGCTTCTCCAGCACGGCCTGAAAGAGAGAGATCTGCCTTCCTGTCTGCCTGCTTGTTGCAAATCACAGTGTGAGTTTCCACCAAAACGAAACTCAGAAGAAGTCTGGCCCGAACCCACTGAGATGGACAACGATCCATGCTGTTTGCAAGAGCCAGAAGAGTGAATGCACTGAATTTATATTGAAAGCATCTTATGCGGGCAGAAGAGAAACCGGAGCAAAGTTTCTTCTTTCTCCCTTCTGAAAGAAGTTAAAGTGGACAAAGAATGATTGAATGTCTCACCAACAGACCGGGGAAGGGCCTGGTTTTTTTGGACTGATAGAGGACTGTGTGCCATGACAGTCTGACTCTGGAGCGATTAAGAAACTGATGGGGGTAATGTACAAACACACACACATTTGCATAAATCCTTTCCTATTTTCTGCAATGAAGAACGCTTATTAACCGCTGCTCATGTGACGCTTGCTTAACTTGGACAGATATAGCGGGTTAAAATGTTATTTTAGGGTTAGAAAAGTATCTTTAAAAGGGTGATAACTTAGCTCATTTAATACTTTCCAGTTAATTCTTTTAGAGAAATAAGTTCTCTTTCGTCGTGGAATATTCAGGGTCAATTATTATAGTTATTAAAAGTAATGAAAATGCAGAGGAAGTTACAACATCTCCAAAACTCAGCAGTAACCAAGTGTTTCTATGTTATTCTCAGGACAGATCTCATGAAGGAGCATTTTTTAAAACCCAGCGCATGCGTAAAACCTGATGGGTTTCTCCTTCAGGCGTTATTTTCTGTTGTCAGAGTTTGTATCCCATAAATCTAATGGGTAGAGACCTCATTAAAACAGGCTTAGTTCTACTGCAAATGGTCTTCATACAGTTTCTGACACAGTATTTACAGTTTGGTGCAGTTTTTGTCCACAAGTGTTAACTGACGCTTGTGGAAAGTACAAATTCATTGTTTTTCACAGCAGCTGCTGGGAAGAGATTATATTAGGTTTTTCTTCCCTCTTCTGATTCATGCAGCGTGTTGATTTACACGGTACCTTATATCAGGTCCTGACAAAAACTATGAAAGGTTTGGTTCTGCAGGTTCTTTTTTCTCCCTTTGGAGAAGGAAAGGACACCTGATCAGTTCTGTGCTGCACAGAAATATTAAAACACTTGTTGTTTTCTAAGATATCACCAGCTAAAACTTTTAAAACTTTGAGAGTAATTGGTTTTGTTAAACACATTTCCCTTGGTAAAACAAACCTTTAAAATGAGAATGAAAAATTGGGTTATTTAGAAAGAATCTGATTGGACAGTGGTACCACACAAAAAATTTAACTAATCTCATGTTTCCTAAAAGACTCTGCATGAAAAGGCCTTCAGAACCGTGGAGTTATTTTCCACCACAGTACCAAGTTTTTTAAACATGCTTTTTCTTTATTTTAAAACAGATCTGGTTTTTGTTTTGTTTTTGGCTTTTTAGCATAATGTTTGTCTGAAGCTTCTTATGAACTGGGATAGGAGCAAATATGATCTGAGGTAAATTAGGAGCTGTGAACTAATAATTTTAAATCTGATTATTGTCCAAGCAGAAATAATATATTTAGCCAATCCTTCAATCTCTGCAGAAAGTTAACACCATTGTTCAATGCAGTAGTACTCAACTTGTGGTTCCTGGACTCCTGAAGCCCGTAAGCCATAGATTCTGGGTCCATAAAATTATAATATTTAATTAAAGGTAGAGCGATTACTTATTAAAATAGATCTAAGCCAATGATGAGTTCCAGTCATTTGGTGGCTTTGAAATGCAATAATACTCAAAATTTCTACTCTGGGGAACACAGATTGGGGTTGAAGAGTTTTGTTTTGGAACCAAGGCTAGGATTTTTATAACAGAATCAAGACAAGTAAAATCCTTCATTTTAGGAAAAGAAAAGAAATAAAGGCTCTCAACACTAAAGAGGATGGTCGGCTCAAACTCCAGTCTCCTTGTTTGATTTCTTAGGGTTTAAAGATTAAAAGAATACATATGAGTAGAAAGGTACACAAGGTGATTTCAGATTACTAAGAGATAAAATATTGGAACATTTATCAGCATTTGGATTGTAAAAGAGGGGTTCTAGTAATAAGTTTTCCCCAACTCTCAAAATTTAAATAGCCAAATTAAAGAAAATGATGTTTGTTCTTTTTGAAACACTATGTGGGAAAAAGTCCAGTTTGGAGACAAGCTTCTTATCTTAATTTCTGATTAAGTCAAACACTGCAGTTTTTGTTTAGTTTGGGTATACCATAAAAATGTCAACGCCGACTTTTCTAATTTCCCCTCGGGGATCAATAAAGTATCTTTGAATTTGAATTGAATTAAATAAAAAATACTTCTTTGCATTTAACTTGAAATTCTGCAATGTAGCTGCGATCAAATTGAGCCAAACAAAAAGTGAACTATAACAATAACTCTCAGGATTGTAGTACAAAGAATTAGCAAAAGGTTTCAGCATCAGTAAATTTGGATTAGTTTAAGAGAAAACTGTTGCTGTGCTTCTAAATACTTTAAGATTTTTTGGACTATGTGCACTCATTTTTTAAAAAAGGATCCTGAAGGTCGTCATAACAGAATTGATCAATTATAGCATTAAAAGATATGGCTGAGAAAACATATTCTGAAAAGAGATTGTTAAAAATTTCTTTTAATTCTTGAAGCTTCAAATTTGGCCATTTGTTTGTCTTTGATGTTTTGTGTTTGTTTTGTTGGAATGAATGTTTGTTTATATATGTTGCATGAAACAATAATCCATGTTTAGAATAATGTTTCTAAATCCCAGATTGATTAAAACTTTGAGTTTTCAGGAGAGTTAAGAAGCAGCTTGTTTCTGAGGTAGGTGCATGTTAACAGTTTTGCAGTTTAAGGTTCATTAAGATGGGATGGGATGAAGAAACTGTGGGTCCGCCCATAGGCTGTCAATCAAAGGCTAGTTCTGCCTGACTCCGCCCACCTAACAGGTTGGTTCACGCCTTTGCTGTCATGGAAACGCTCAGCACCTCCCTTCCTGAGTTTTAACACTGTTTAAGAGACAATAGAATCAAAATGCTTGTAGTGATTGTCGCCTTAAAAACATGTTTTTTTTTGTATAATAATTAAGGATGTAGCATGACTTTTAGATTTATGTGTTTTACTATTAAAAGGTTAATGAAATAGTTTAAACTAGTTTGAAGAATTAGTTTTGCATACAGAATCATTGGTGATTTATTAGATTGGAAGTTTCCCTGGTACCATTAAACTAGCTGACAGTTCAAGATATGCAAAAGTAAGGAATATATTTTTGATAAAGAATCTGAGTCATGACTTTATACTTGGTGGGAATTATTTATTAGATTCAAATTTGTAGGGTTTATGCATCTGAATTATATAAGATGTCCATTAATCTAATACTTATCTTTATACAAGACAAATCAGGATGATATGTGACTAATTTCTAAGTGAGACATTGATGAACTGAATAACTAAAGTTTGTGTTTAGTTGTTGATGGAACTGAATTGCAGTTAAAAACATCTGGATTTTCTTTATGTTGCTTTCATTAAATTCATAGTGACACATAGTTATGTCAGAATTCATTTATTTGGTTTTATGTAATGTGATCTTGGTTACTAGAACATTTTTTTACAAACTTTTTGCTGAATTGTCGCATGGGTTGGACCCTGCGCCAGACGAGGGGAATGTCAGAATAAAGTAACATGGGGTTCTAAACGTTTTAGCACTCATGGGAAAAAGGGTAGCTCATACCTCCAGTGAGGACTTAGTGACAACGCGAGAGAGACGTTGTACTTTGTTTATATAAATGGTGCATAGCTCCCTAAGACCACATTCTGAAAACCTCTCTGAAATTATGGTGTTGATTATTTTGTGAAATTTTATATCTCCACAGATTAGACCATTTTTGAAATTCTTTTTGGGTTTTCTGAAACTATGAAATGTTGACCTGTAATCAGACCTTCCTCAAACATCATGTCACATTTTTGATATTCAGAATATTTAGCTGATGGTCACTGCTAGTATATCAGGTGAAGTCAGAAGCTCAATTCTCTTTGATTTTGTTGGATGTTTTGATGAAGTTCTTGTAGTTAAGCACTTAGGTTTGAGAATGGGACTTTGAATTGAAAATTAGCCAAGCGTTGTGAAGGCCCTGTTCTCACTTATATAAGATTGAGACAAAGGACACAGGCAAATCGCAGTCCTTTTGAAGTGCTGTGTGGCAGGTCTCCTAATTTGGACATGGGGATATTGCCAAGATGATTTTCTTCCACATCTTTGTGTGAAGGTAGGATGTTGTTTTACTGTCAAAACCTGTCCACTGTGTTTTCTCAAGTTTCACAGATGGTGAAGGCTGCATTACCAGAAACAGCCACTTCCACCCTCCAGTCCTTTATTCCTGGCGACTGGATTCTGGTCAGAGAATTTAGGAGAAAACACAGGAAGTCCAGTGCTGGAATGGCCCATATCAGATCCTACTAGACACCCAGGAAAGCTGCAGGAAAGCTCTAGCTCCTCCAGCTTCATCTGGCTTCCAGGACACAAGTCATCTTCTAACTGGATCATCCACGGCTTGAAAGGTTTGAGGACAGCGGACCACCACAAGACAAAGAACTGTAAGCTAATCACTGGCGAGTGATTGAAGAGGTTGTTGAAGAACACTGTTCTTACAAGGGCACAATAATCCCTTGGTCAGTGCAACGTTATTTCAGAATCTACTTAAGGCCATTGCATTGCCTGAAAGTTAGAAATCATAAGGTCATTTGCCTCACTGCACACACACCACAGTGAGAGACACATAGGAAACATACAGGGAAGACCTCTACACATTGCACATAACCTTTCTCTGGATGATGGACTGGCGACGTCTGCAACAGAGAGACAGTCAAACATGCGCCATGATGCTTATTCTCCTTAATTTCTTAACATTTGGTGGCTACTAGGGGCTCCTTTGCCTGGACAGCAAGGGTCAGCCAAATTATTTTCTCCCACTTTGACAGCGAGACTGACTCTGAGGAGTAAATCTCAGATGCTTTTATCTAACTTTTATGTTTATTGCTTGATATTTATCATTATGGTATTATTACAAGTTTGAATGTGTTCATTTCCACTGTTGTTTAGTTGAACTATGGAAGCCTAACTTCCAGCAGGTTAGAGTTCCTGTTTCTAAATATATTTCTAGAGGAGTTTCCTACGACCGCCCACCTGTACCAGACTGGTAACAGGGCAGCTTGAAGCCACTCAGGAGAGACAGCAGGATTTTTGTTTTTTGTTTAAGTTGTGTTTATAATTAGTTTTCTTTGAAAAAAAAACTGTTTGCTTTCAGTACCAGAAGAAAGGACATTCCACTTCAAGGTCACGATGCAGCTATATGGAAGGTGGTCTGTTCTGATGCTAATGATTGGTATTGCAAGTCTTTTTATGACTCTTGTGTTCATTTGGGAAATTGTACAGCAAAGATAATGTAAGGCTAATCTGAGGAATTATGACTAATAATACTCATCAGCGGATTCGAGGAGAGATTAATCACTTTCCTGACTAATATGATCATACTGATAATGTTTGGTGGCAACTGATGCATCAAACTGTGAGGAAGATAAGAAATGACAGTTGCTATGTTTGTTGTTTGATTTCACGTGCTATTAATGATCAACCATTTTTAGTACCTGTTCTTATTGATACTACTTTCTTCCAGATAGGCAACATAACCAGCTGGTGGAGGTCATTTTTCCTTGGGTGAGGAATTATAGTGTAAGGGAAAGCAGAAATGTTAGTAGATTTTCTAGTGAGACTAATTTAACATGTGCGTCTACAGGAACTCTTTATAGAATTCGGGGTAATAGAAATCGGATTATAGATTCAGATATTTGTATTACACAGGAGGAAAGTACACCTTATTTCCTTGGGAAGACAGTAGGTTGCGAAGCTATTATATCTGTTTTATGTGCTTTAACCAACAGAAATAAATTTGAGTCATGTCCTACTAGAACTGATCCTTATACTATTTCAGAATCTTTGGCTCCAGATCCCCTTGTGTTAACTCTTAATCTTACAGCCTTACCGGATGGAGGTTAGTTGCATGGCCAGGCAGGTAAATTAACCAGGGTTTTTGTTACTTTTCCTTTATGAGATGGGTACTCATGTCCTCAGAACATGGGTTGGATGTGTGGAAATAGATCATATCTGTATCTGCCTGCTAATTGGTCTGGAGTATGTTATCTAGCTCACTTACTACCTACAGTCACAACTTATACTTCAATCAGCCTAAGCTATTAGAACGATGAGTTTGCAAACTAGAATGGCTTTGGATTATCTGTTAGCTGAGAGGGGTGATGGTTTTGAAGAATTTTCCTTTAGTTGTGATTATCTTGTAATCAGAAGAAGGGAGTGTGATGGAAATTCTTGCAGTAAGCATTCCAAAGTGTATGACCTTTGGGTTACCTCACTTCTGTTAGGGAGTAAGCTGTAAAAGCCATTATCAGACGTTTAATGGTTAAGGCCATTTGTTAGGGTGATGCCTCGGGGAGAGTAGATGGTTGTTCCTAGGTAACCTTCTCACCTCTGAACCCGAGAAGGGTCTGGGGTCGTAAAACACAGACTCTTTGAAGTTGAGATAACACTGTCATGTTCTGGTATAAATACTGTGTGTAAATAGCGTTCGGGGCTCTGTTTCACTGACTAACCTCAGTGACAGAGTCATTCAAACGCTGAATGCCTTTGAATAAAACTTATAAAGACAAAGTCCGGATTTTCTCTTGTTATGAGTCAACTTCTACCCACTTTGATAAGAAAATTCCACAATAATTTATATGTGAAGATTTATTGAAGCCAAATAATCCTGATATACCATTATTCTGGTCCAAAAACCTTCACCTAACTAACAAGCACCATTCTACACAAAGGGGATAAAAATGACTGCCTAACAATAATAATAAAAGAAAATGTATGCGCATCGAGTGCCTATGAAGTTCAAACCAGCAGCTTTATGGACAAAATGTGCAATTTGGGTTAAATGGAAAGAAAATCCTCCTGGTGCTGATGTCTTGATTTTGGTGATCAGGTGGTAAACGGTGGGCTGTGCCCTTAGCCGCTAGCAGCTGATTGCCCCAAATCTCAAACAAAGAATCATAAAACTCTGGCGGAAACTCAGTGGAAAAACTCCAGTCATAAAACTGGGAGAAGATAGTGGTCAAGGTGAGGCCCAGACCGCAGTTGGTGGGGGTGGATGGCAATCACACATCCATCACGCGTCCATGATCAACTCAAAAGAAAAACGATAAACTTCTCATCCGTCCAAGAGGGGAAAATATGAAGAACCGTTTAGTCGACTGATTCAACAAGGAGGAAACTCGTCTCCTTGGAAATAAAACCTCTGTGGGTTTTTCACCTGCACCAGAGTGTCTGTGGGGTCATTGATTGGTTTATGAATCTTCTGACCTTCTTGTATCAGACAGATTTCCAGCTTTCAAGCTCTTCCAGGAATGGCCTTGTGGAGAAAAAGTTTGTCTGTGAGCTTCTGTCTCTCTAGATATGCGCCTCCAATGCGTTGTCCGATGAAACATGCTGGAAATGGCAATGAAAGTTTATTTTCCGCGGGTTTCCCGGTAATCCCGGGTGACGTCAGAACTGCGACATCTGTTGAGCTGCATGCTGAACTGCCCACACAATGTTTATGTCAAAAAGATGTGTGGCTGCTTGTTGGCATTGATAGACTGGATGGAGTGAGCACTCTTTCACCAAAGATCCTATATACAGGTATGGTGGATGAGATTCGGTGAATTCTGTTCAATTCAAATTAATTTATTCGTCCCATTTAAGACACAAAGAGTAGCTATAGATAAAAATTGCGTACCTAAACAAAAATGATAAATTCACTGTAATATTATTTTCGCAAATATAAAAGAAAAAAGATAAAGATAAAACAACAGTAAGAACTCCTTAAAAAAGCCTCCTCTTTTCAAAGTTAGTGCATTACAAAACATCGCTGTCACTGTACAATTTACCTGTTTAAACATGTGAGATGCGGGAAGTGAAAGCTGAAATCCTGCTGGCTGAAGGGCAAATATAAATGTCTAAATAAGCAAGTTAGAACAGGCCAAATTATCACAGAAGATGGATAACACTGCTGCAAATTCCAGTAAAGGAGCAAGGAGACAAATCCAAGCAATCCAACTTCTTCTAAATCCAACTTCTGTTTTAATCTTGCAGGCTGCAGACTGAAGCTGCAAGAAAGCAAAGACAGAGCATATGTGGAACAGCTTGGTGCAGCTGAGTACAAAGCTGTTGTGCAAACATAGTTGACATAAAGCTAAATACAAGGGGAAGAAAAAAGGCAAACTACCTATTGAACTTATGGTGTGCATTCAATAGTTTTTCTGGTTGTAATTTTCTGAGCATGTAGCCCCTCCCCGTAAACTGACTGCTGAGACACATATCATGGCATTCCCTTGGGCCAATACTTGTGCTAGATGGGCGCGTCAATGCCAAGGACTACCGAACCATTCTTGAGGACCATGTGCATCCAGTGGTTCAAACATTGTATCCTGAAGATGGTGCCGTGTATCAGGATGACAATGCACCAACACACACAGCAAGACTGGTGAAAGATTGGTCTGATGAACATGAAAGTGAAGTTGAACATGTCCCATGGCCTGCACAGTCACCAGATCTAGGCGAGTCAGGAAACGTTTCCTCCACCAGTATCATGTAGTGACCTGGCCACTATCCTGCAAGAAGAATGGCTTAAAACTCCTTTGACCACTGTGCAGGACTTGTTTATGTCATTCCCAAGACGAATTGACGCTGTATTGGCTGTATAGGCCTAAAGCTGTAATGTGACAAAATGTGAAAACCACAAAGATCAAGGGTTACAAATACCTTTTGCAGACACTGTAAGGGTTGCATATTCGAAGCCTGAGAGAAACACAAATTGAAGAGTTATGATAACAACTGCTCTGTGTGTTTGTGTCCTTAGTGAAACAGGAACTTTGTTGGATGTGCACGTGATCACCAGAAACCCAAAGCCTAACATACAAATAGCTCTACAAATGTTTTTAAAAAGGTTGATTAAAAACTTTATACATTTCTCTCCATGACAGGAATATTATTTAAGCAGATTACATAACTGCTTTCTTTTAGTCCTCGGTGTTCACTGCTTTTTCAGCCAATCAGATCTTGTTTGCCTGGTTTAATCAACTTCCAAGGAACTGTGTGCAGCTCAAATATCTTTGCCTATAAGCAGACTGAATTCCTTGACACGCACACACTCATCCTTACCTTTTAGAGGACTGGTAACTCCTCAATTCTAAGCAATGGCAGGTAAGGCTTCAGGATAGGTTTCATGCAAGGGTTATTTTTTATGTCACTGTCAATATCTTCACAACTGGGTTTTGTTGCAGATAAGGAACTTGCCAGAGTGCGCAGCAAATTTGTAGGAAAGGTGTCAAAAGCTATAATCAAGCAGCTCCTGGACGACCTTTTGGAGGATCGTTTAATGAATGATGGGGAGGTAGAATCTGTGCTCGAGGACAACACTGCCAAAGCAGACATGGCTCGCTGCCTCATCGACACAGTGAAAAAGAAGGGGGACAAAGCCAGCAGGAAGCTGATTGAGCACATTGAAAACAGAGATCCTACACTTTACTCTGACCTTGAGCTGTCCTGTGGTCCACCTCCAGGTGAGACTGCAGCAAAGGCAGTGTGATGTTATAAAGGATAAAAATAAAAATAATTTGACAGAATAATAACACAAATGTTACATTTCTTTTCCCAGTTGCAGCTCCTCAGAAACAGAAAACCTGGTCAAACAAACTGATCCCCATGACGGACTCTGTGAGGAAGGATAAAATGAATGATACAGATGTAAATTTCTAAAATTCAATACCAAACATTCTCCTACTTGACATAAATAACTGTTGTTACACTGGTTGTGCTACACACCTGTTACAGAGGGTATATTCAGTATATCCAAGTTGTTAATTTTACAGTTAGAAGTGAAAACACATGATCATTGTTTGCAAAAATATGATGTTTAATCCTGTTTTCTTGCATTATTCTTGGCTTTTCAGATTTACAGAGTGTCAGAAACTTCAATAAAATGTCGTGTGGCCCTTCTAATCACCAATAGAAATTTTACTGACGATAGCTTAACCAGAAAGGGAGCTGAGAAAGACGAGGAGAACATGGAGGATCTGCTAAGATCTCTGCAATACGAGGTGGTGAAACACAATGACCTTACAGCAAAGGTATTCTAAACCTTTTTTCTTTTGCAACTTACCGTTGAATTTAATTGCTTTATAGTTGAAAAATAACATGACATTGTTCTTACAAGGTTTTGAAGATTTTAAATAGTTTATTCCTTATTATGAAGGCTCATCTGTTTTATTTGTTATCCACATCTACAAAACTATTTACTTTACACATGTGCACTTAACCATAGACTTCAAAATGCATTACAAAATGTTTAAAAGTATTTTATATATATATAGTTGCAAACAGAAACTGACAATAGAAGGCTAGACTGTGCAGTAACGTTTGAAAATGATAAATTATTGAAAGTTACTTTATGCACCAGTAACAGTGGTGCTTCTGAAATGTATGCAAATAAGTGCAACCATAGTATTATGTGAAATAATATGGTTGCACAATCAAAACACAGATTCTTTAAATGCCAGAATGCCTTTAGGCAGAAGGGTTTTGTGCTTGTCTCAACCTGATAGATCAGTGAATACTGTAATAACTCAGCAGCCTGGAAATTGGCTGTGTCAATAAATGAGCAAGAAAGTCACTGTATGTTTTCACTTTGTAATGTACTACTATCACTTTCAAGATTGAAAGGTGCATTGCATAACAGAAAGTTATGAGGAGGAAAAACGTAAAAATGTAAAAATAGGCAGAGTAAGCTCTTTTTAAATAGCTTTTAAGACAAGAATTTAACTTTAGTTGTTTCCTGTATGACTGATGTCTGCCTTGTTTTCCAACAGGATATTGAAAAGGCTCTTAAGGAATTTATCGCACACCCCAAACTCAAAGACACAGACAGTGTGTTTGTGGTTATAATGTCTCACGGGAAACGGGGATTCGTCCTTGGAGTTGATCACAAAGCCAATAAACCGGATGAGTTCCCTGTTGACAAAATCTACAAATATCTGGGTCCACAGAAATGCTCTGCACTGATGGACAAACCCAAGGTCATCATCATCCAGGCCTGCAGAGGAGGTAGATCAGAATCAGAATCAGCTTTATTGCCAAGTTTGTACATACAAACAAGGAATTTGACTCCGGTACACTTTGCTCTCTGGTTTTTGTTTTTTGCATTAAAGAGTATACATATATACAATATACAAATATACACATATATAAATAAAAAGGTGCATTTGCAACATCTGTACATATAGATGTATATATAGATGTTACTTACCCTGACTTTGAAGCTACAGTTTGAACCAGAACCAGGTTAATTATTAGTTCATTTGTTACAGCTATGGATGGAGCTGCAATTGTCAGCGACAGTGCCAGTTTAGAGGTGGTGTCTGATGAGGCATCGCATCGGCCGCCCGCTCATGTAGGCAAGATTGTGGATGACTCCATTCGATACGTTCACAAAGAAAAGGACTTCATTTCCCTCCTGTCAAGCACTCCTGGTCAGTTTGTGTAAAACAAATTATATGCACAGGATTTCTAAACTTAACAACAGAAGTCGGTTATTTTATGCAAGTAAACTATTCTTGCAGATACCGTCTCATACAGAAGTGAGGATTTGGGCTCCTTCCTGATACAGTACATCGTTGAAGTCTTCAACACCTGCTCCCATGAGGACGACATCGATGAACTTTTCAGAAAAGAAAGTTTTTTTCTTTTTATTTTGGATTGCAAAAATTTTCAATAATTTGAATCCTGAGGAAGAAGGAAGGAAAAGGAAAGAGTCATTTGTGTGTCTGTTTCAACCCTGCAGGTCATGCAGCGCTTTGAAGACTTTCCTGATGAAACCAAAAGACAAATGCCAACAAAAGACAGATGCACTCTAACCAGGCGCTTCTACCTTTTTCCCGGCAACTGAGACAGCAATATTTGGTAAATCCATGTGTTGTTAAGCTGACAATGCTACCCTTACTTTTCTTTTTAAAATATACACTCATGTTCTGTTTGTGAATTTCAGCATTAAAACCCAGCAAACTACCTTTATACATAACAGTTTGAACTTAAACCAGTAACTAAGCCTCGTTTTTGTTTTTACTGAGGAAATAAGGACCTTGACTTTAATGTATTTGAGAGAAATATCTTTAAAATAATTCTGAACAACTGATCATATTTCCTGTACGGTGTCGGGAACAGATTAAGGACATTAAGGAAACCGAGACAAAATGGTTTTAAAAGGCAAACCTTCAAACAATTTGTGGACATGCAATGTAAATCACCTGTATGTCCTTGGGAAAAATTCAAATTTTTAAAGTATCAGTTGAATCCCTTTCTTTGTATGTCAATGGTAAAGCCTGTGTAACATGGATGTGAAATGTCGCCTGCTTGCCAGATTGCAGAATGACTCCATAGTTCTTTGAGGAACTAGAGCAACCCAACTCTATGTCATTTGTTCTGTGAAAAAAACCCAAGTTTTTTTTCTCTAGAATGAGTCATAAGAAGTTCAAAGTTGCCTAAAATTAAAAGTATAATAGACAGGACACTTTTTATTTTTACACTTTTTTCTTGGAGACCTAAGCATAGTCAGAACCAGCAGAACAAAAATCATCGCTATGCAAGTATGCATTCACTTTCCTATTTTCTGATGTTGAAGAACTCTCTTTTATCTAAATCTCCAGAAAAAAATTCATTTTTTGCTGAGGAAATTTTTTTCCGTTTAAGACAAGAGAATTCCAAATCTCTGTGATTTTCTCTGGATATTTCAAGGCTAAACACATTGTATTTCTCTGCTCTGAGCTCTACTTTGGAGACAGCCTTTTGACCAAGACCCTAGCCACATTTTGAGTACGGTCTAGATCAATGTTATCATATATTTTGGGTTATCTTTTCCCTTCAGACATCTTAAACTATACTTTAGACTAATTTTGTTTTATGTAATCTGCATCTAATTCACTCATTCAGGTATGTAAGAGTTGTTCTCCATTGAAATAAATATTCCATCTAAATCCAGCTTCCTCTCTGAGAAGCTTGTCAGTCTGTGCTATTACCCTTGATTGCCTGTTTGCGTGAGTTTAATCTGGTAAGAAATATTCATTAATTATCGTAGAAATTCTCTGTTATTTTCGGTGTCTTACTCTTAGTCACTAAAAGGTATCAAGTACCCTTCTCAACAAAATCTTTTAGAGGTTTTAATTGTGAAGGACAATTGTCAGCTTCACTGTAACTGCAACACAAAGCTTATCAACAGCTTGTCTAAATCTTTCTGTGTATTCAGAATTACATTAAAAACTGTTCACCTTTAAGCATTGTGTTTTAAGACTTTACAGCCAAGCAGGGCAGAATATTGTTCGGTATTATTATGATTTGTGGGTGTTTTTGGATTTTGTTGGTCTTATTTCACAGTTGAAGTTTTGCATCATGTTTCTGTTTATTTTTCTGGTCATGTTTTTGTTCATGTTTTATCAAGTTTGGTTTTTGGATCTGGTAATGCTTTCGTTTCATGTTTTTCTAATTATGTTCCCATTAGTTTGTATTCTTGAATTCCTGTTTTGCTCAGTCACGTTTGTTTTCTCCTGTCAATTAAGTTTATTCGGTTCACCTGCACCTAGTTAATCTGTCTCCTTGCTTCACCTGGTTCACACTCCATATATACACCTCCGTTCTGTTTATTCCTTGCGGAAACATTTTTCAAATCATGCTCAAGTCCTGCTTTCAGATCATGCTCATGTCTTGTTGTTCGGATCATGCCATGCCTGTCTTGTCTGCCCGTTTATTGTTTTGTTCCTGCCTCTTCTTGTGAGAGAGTTTTTGTTAATTAAAGTTTCTTCACTTACTGTCATGCTGCCTGCTTGTCTGCATTCTGGGGTCCTCCATTGCTCAGTCCTGACAGGTATTTTGGGTGAAATACACTACTTACTCATAACCAGTATGTTTATAAAGATGTTTACTTCAAAAGAGGTGTATATATAGGCCCTGCGTTGGACTGGCGTCCTGTTAAGAGTGTTCCCCGCCTCTTACCCAGACCACTGGAGATAAGCACCAGCTCCCCCGCGACCCTGTATGAAAGAAAGGGTATCGAAAATGGATGGATGGATGTATTTGTAGTACAGTAGATGGTGAAAGGTGGTCTAATGTGACACAAATCCTGGCTAAAAAAACAGGGCAGAAAAATAGGAAAGGCACAATGGCCTCGACTCACAGCTTGATTGTTATTGGTCCCAGGTGGGAGTTTGCATCATTGTTTTCACTGGATACTCCAACCTTCTCCCACAATGTAAAGATATGGACGGTAGGTTAACTGGCCATTTGCCACGCTACACACTACGGTTTTTCAAAAACCAGAGGGAATTTTTACTATTGACATAATAATGGTCTGATTTCACATTCCCGGGTTCCCACTGGAAAGGTGCGTTATTTAAAAAGGGGAGAAATATTGTCTCCTTGGTAAAGAAACAAAATAACTGAAGAGCTTATTTGTTCTTTCATCCTTCAGGCACCTGAGGAGGCTTCAAATAAATTCACTCAACATCCAAACAGAGACTGACTGAGTTTATGTTTAGCATGTCCCATGGGAAGCTCAGAGCAGTTCTTGGGGTCAACTGGAATGATTATGATGGGAAACCAGATTACTTTTCAGTTGAAAATATTTTCAATAACGTTTGTGCATCATGATCTGTCCAGTTCTAATGAACAAAGAAAAAATATTCACCATACACGCCTGCATAGGGGGTGGTTTACATTTCAAGGCTTGAAATGTAAAGCTTAAATATTTTTTAAATATTTTATAAAAAATATATAACTTAAACTTGATTAAGTTAATTTCTTTTCATTTCTAAAAGAAATATTTACAAGAATACCGTAATCCGAATAAGTGAACTTAACTTTAAGGATAATGTGGTCAAGAAAACTTTAAATAATATATTAAGTAAAATATATTAATTATATATATTATATATATTATTAGTTTGTGGCAGCTATATAAATACCCATGAAATAAAACTTTGGAATACTTATTCTAGTTAGAAAAGGTTAAAGTTAAATATTTTTATTTATGTAAGTTTATGAGTGAATTTAACTTAATATAATTATGCACTTTTTAACAGAAAAGCACTTCTTATCAAAATGCGCCTCTCCTCTGGAACATTTGAATGGTGTGACTGTGCAGGTGAGTGGTCATCTTCAACAAGGGTCAGGTCATTCTGTAAATACTTACGTTAGCTGGTTCACTGAGACAAGGAAGTCGATTAAATACTGTATAGCTACTCAGCTAAGGTGTTTTGTTGGCATAAAGTGACAGCAGTATTTACGAGCAAAGGATGTGAGCAAGAAGCAAAAAGACATGAACATGTGGCAGTTTAAAGTAGTTGCTACGTTATGAACAGGAAGCCGTTAATTATTTAAAGAGAAAGTTACCAGTTAGAGGCAGAAAGTGTTATGATTTGGGGTTGTTTGGTTTCTGCTTTTTTCTTATATGTTTCTCACAGTTTTTGAATCATGCTTCTGTTTTTATTTTCCTGGTCAGGCTTTAGTTTTTGTCTTCTAGTTCATGTTTTGTCAAGTTTGGTTTTTGGATCTGGTCATGCTTTAGTTTCATGTTTTTCTAGTTTCTGTTAGTTTGTATTCAAGAGTCTCTGTTTTGCTCCAGCCACGTTTGTTCTGTCTGTCAATTAATTTTATTCGGTTCACCTGCTCCAAGCTAATCTGTCTCCTTGCTCCACATGGTTCACGCTCTATAAATACACACCTGTTCAGTTACACATCGTGGAAACATTTTCAAATCATGCTCTAGTCTTGTTTTCTGGATAATGCTCATGTCCTGTTGTTCACGCCAAGTCTGTCTTGCCAGCCTGCCCATGTCTGTTTTTGCCTGTCTTGCCTATCCGCTTATTGTTTTGGTTCCTGCCTCCTCCTGTGAGTGAGTTTTTTGTTATTAAATATTATTTTACTTACCGTCATGCTACCTGCTTGTCTGCATTCCGGGGTCCTTCTCTACACAAGTTCTAACAGAAAGTATGACTAACGGCACATAGAAGCTGTCTCACTGATGCGCGCCTCCATTGTATTGTGAAAGTTTCTACAGCTCAGAACCTCAGAACACCAAACACTAAAGAACTTGCTGCCAATAAAGAAAAGATACTCCTCGGACAAACGGCACAGAAAACAGAAAAAAGCTAAGTAGGCCACATTGTTCACATTTTGTTTGTTTTGCTGTTGTGTTTCTTGCAACACTGCAACTGACCAAGACCTTGGATTACTAAAGGAATGGCAAATGCTTGTTAGAAGAAACATATTTTGTAGATCAATTTAAAAGAAATATAGATCAATAGAAGCAGAAAATAAAGGCAGAAAGTAAAAACATATTTGGTGTTAAAATGAAGATAAAATTAAAATAGCAAAAGTTGCTTCTGTCCACAAAAGTTGGGATAGGCATTGATTTTCAAACTACAGTATGAGCCATTTTCTACTCTTCAGTGAGTTTTAGAGCAGCTTTTTGTCTATGGGCCTGATACTTTCATAGATAAATACAAATGAATAAAAGTTAACATGGCTGTAGAAAACACATATCAATAGCAATGGTTATTGGAGGTGTAGCACACACTTGACACTGAATTGATCAGATTCCAGGACATTCAGCTTGAGATTTAATAAGAATCACATGTTGACTTCCATAAGGTTTTATCCTGGAGACAACATTGTGTTTATATAATGTATCAAAAGTGTTACATTTTGTTTTGTTTGACGATAATATGTGTTGCTCAGGAAAAAGTTTGGATCAGCTTGCGGATACAGTAGAAACTGAATTAAATATGTAAAAAGATGGTTTTATGTAAATAAAGTATCAATAAATTCAAGTATAACTAAATCTACAATACTGTTACATTCACACAAAATAACATTGAATAACATTGAACAAACGTAGGTTTGTTTCAACTACAGGATTTAATTAGTGAAATTCCTTAGACTATGAACAGAAAACATGCAACACTCTGCAGAGACTGAAATTTCTGCTGAAGAAAACATTATTAATTCTAAAAACGTGAGATATAATTAGTAAATGTTCATTTATAAATCTGCCATTTGAAAAGTGAAAAAAGGTTTTAATATATCCAAGTTATGCCCCCCCTGCTGCGTCTCCTTTAAAAGTCATCAGAGGTGCTAGCAAATGTGGAAGGTGTTGTATGCTAAGGGCCTCCAAGTTTTTCTCCCCCCGAAGTTCTTCTGCAAATCAAAACACAAATTCTGCAGATATTTTTCCAAATAGACTTTACTTGAAAACAGAAAGAAAAACAAGTTTAAACATACAAAACCAGTTTATCACAATACAACACAAAGGCAACACGTTGAGTAGGCAACATGGTAACACGGTTGCAGTTTGTGCATGTGTGATGTGTCCATAAAAACGAATGAGGGCCACTCCTACTTTGTGTTGATACTGTCAATGACTGTTTTATTTCAAAATGCACATATACAGTGCCTTGCGAAAGTATTCGGTCCCCTTGAACTTTTCAACCTTTTGCCACATTTCAGGCTTCAAACATAAAGATATAAAATTCAATTGTTTTGTGAAGAATCAACAACAAGTGGGACACAATCGTGAAGTGGAATGAAATTTATTGGATGTGTCAAACTTGTTTAACAAATAAAAAACTGAAAAGTGGGGCGTGCAAAATTATTCGGCCCCCTTGCGTTAATACTTTGTAGCGCCACCCTTTGCTGCAATTACAGCTGCAAGTCGCTTGGGGTATGTTTCTATCAGTTTTGCACATCGAGAGACTGAAATTCTTGCCCATTCTTCCTTATAAAACAGCTGGAGCTCAGTGAGGTTGGATGGAGAGCATTCGTGAACAGCAGTCTTCAGCTCTTTCCACAGATTCTCGATTGGATTCAGGTCTGGACTTTGACTAGGCCATTCCAACACCTGGATACGTTTATTTGTGAACCATTCCATTGTAGATTTGGCTTTATGTTTTGGATCATTGTCTTGTTAGAAGATAAATCTCCGTCCCAGTCTCAGGTCTCTTGCAGACTCCAACAGGTTTTCTTCCAGAATGGTCCTGTATTTGGCCCCATCCATCTTCCCATCAATCTTGACCATCTTCACTGTCCCTGCTGATGAAAAGCAGGCCCAAATCATGATGCTGCCACCACCATGTTTGACAGTGGGGATGGTGTGTTCAGGGTGATGAGCTGTGTTGCTTTAACGCCAAACATATCGTTTTGCATTGTGGCCAAACAGTTTGATTTTGGTTTCATCTGACCAGAGCACCTTCTTCCACATGTTTGGTGTCTCCCAGGTGGCTTGTGGCAAAGTTTAAATGAGACTTTTTATGGATATCTTTGAGAAATGGCTTTCTTCTTGCCACTCTTCCATAAAGGCCAGATTTGTGCAGTGTACGACTGATTGTTGTCCTATGGACAGACTCTCCCACCTCAGCTGTAGATCTCTGCAGTTCATCCAGAGGGATCATGGATCTCTTGGCTGCTTCTCTGATCAGTCTTCTCCTTGTTCGAGATGAAAGTTTAGAGGGTCGGCCGGGTCTTGGTAGATTTGCAGTGGTCTGATACTCCTTCCATTTCAATATGATTGCTTGCACAGTGCTCCTTGGGATGTTTAAAGCTTGGGAAATCTTTTTGTATCCAAATCCGGCTTTAAACTTCTCCACAACAGTATCTCGGACCTGCCTGGTGTGTTCCTTGGTCTTCATGATGCTCTCTGTGCTTTGAACAGAACCCTGAGACTATCACAGAGCAGGTGCATTTATACGGAGACTTGATTACACACAGGTGGATTCTATTTATCATCATCAGTCATTTGGGACAACATTGGATCATTCAGAGATCCTCACTGAACTTCTGGAGTGAGTTTGCTGCACTGAAAGTAAAGGGGCCGAATAATATTGCATGACCCACTTTTCAGTTTTTTGTTAAAAAAGTTTGACACATCCAATAAATTTCATTCCACTTCACGATTGTGTCCCACTTGTTGTTGATTCTTCACAAAAACATTTGAATTTTATATCTTTATGTTTGAAGCCTGAAATGTGGCAAAAGGTTGAAAAGTTCAAAGGGGCCGAATACTTTCGCAAGGCACTGTATTCATTTCATTTAGCTAGGTTAGACTCTGGTTAGCTTAGTGGAGCTGACTGGCAGTGTTAGAAAGCTTTGTATCAGTTAAAAAATAAAGACACAGATGGCTAACCACCAACACTCCAGTGTGACTCGATGGTCCACATTCAGACAAGAAGCTACAGAACATTATGTTTTTAAACATACATGCATACAGAGAGCCACATCAGTTTGGTCAGATTGCTTCAGCTATGTATAAAAAAATAGTAAAACAAAAGAAGTTTGGCAGTGTGATGATTCAACAAGCAAAACATTAACACCTGTATAGGGTTTGCTTTCTTTTTGTTGTTCCCTCTTGCTTTTGAACACAAAACAACACTTTACAGTGAACTAAACCATGCAGGGCTTCGAAGGAAGCTAGGATAAAATATTTCAAAAGACTCCAAAACCTCAAATAAGTAAATATGCAAAATATTGTCTCTGAAAACACTGCGGATGAGTGACCCGTCACTTTGCTTGTACAACACAAAACAGATATTACAAAGTAGTGTCATACTTGCAATTTGGAATGTCTAAGAATAACTTTACGTATCATTTTCATAACGTCCCATTTTAAGAAACATTATACCCTTGACAACACCAGATGAACAATTTGCAGCACCACACATTTACAAAATAGCAACTCAAGCGAGAACACCTCTGGCCCTGTACACTGTGTGTAGAATGCATCAGTATGTGACACATCTCATGCTAAACATGTCCTGCACTGCAATTTCTCCAAACAGGAAACTGATAACTGCTCTGTTCTGGTTTTGCCAGTGTTTATGTGTGCGTGTGTGTAGCTTTGTGACTGTGTGTGTGTGTGTGTTTCTGTGCGATGGTGGTGGAGGTTTAAGACAGAGTTCCTCCAACTATGGAAGCGATGACAATTCCCAAAACCACACAGCATATAAGGATCATAATTTTCTTCTATAGAGGGTTCAACAAAAACAGTAAAAAAAAACATAAATCCCACGCAGCAAATAGGAAAGAGAGGCAAATATGTTAGCAGTTTCAACGGGACTTTGATGCTTTTTGAACAAAATGCAGCTTAGAAGAGAAAAGTGATATTTCATATAAAAGAAATTCCTGGAGTGTAACTGTTACAAGGATTTGTAAAAGCTCACTTTAGAATATTTGCTTCCTGCATTTTGTTCAACAGGTAGATAGAACTCTGGGAAACTTAAGAAAACATGTAACTAATCAATTAACATGATACTCAATTTTTCAAAAGGTTTGTCTGCTGAGATGGGATTCAGCTGGAATTTAAGCTGCTGCAGCATTAGCAGAATTTTACTTTTAGGTTGCCTGATTTAATTTAAAGATAAATAGATGAGATTCAATTAAAAACGAATGTACTGTTCTTAAGTTGCACCATACTGAGCTCTCTCTGCCTTAGTGGCATTTTACACGTCCAACAAACATGATCTCTCCTCAGATTTAAAGACCATGACACAGGAACACTAGAATGATCAGTTTTAGCGCCCTCTGGTGGTACACTGAAAAAAGCTCAAGATAGACTTTTAAACAGCATCTCAATAAATATAGTTCATAAACAACCAGTGTCACAAAAAACAAAACAAAACAAAAAAACAAGATACTTCATAGCTCGCATTTGGCTCCAAACTAGGAACTAAAGAGCAGCTAGTGGACTTATACAGTATTAAAGGCAAATAGCATCATATTTTAAGGCCAAAAAAGCTAAAATGTTTAAATATATGAAATAACAAATAATTGAAATTCCATTATTTTACAAAGCAAATAAGGAGTTTAAAAACTTTTCAATCTAACACAAAAGGAGTTTATGGAGTCAAGCCATTACTGCTTATGGACAATGATGTAGTAACAGTACAGCATGACTGTAAATAATTTTAAAAACTAAATAGGTTGCTTTAGTGACAAATAGAAACCATTTTAAATGTGAATAATGTGAAAGGGATGTTTGGCGGCTTATAGGCAACGGACGGAGTGAGCACTCTTACTTTCCCAAAAGACCTTATATAGTCTCTATACAATTTTTGTCTAAGGATTATGAAACAATTTGAATCTTGGCATTAAGGGAATAAAAAACCCAGAGCTTAGGGACGAAAAGACACCTGAAGTCACATTGACAGTGTATAGCTCTAGAGAAGTCAGCAGCCAGACTAGTGAAGCGACGGTGGGGTTTGGTTTTCGTGAAGCATAAAGTTTCTCAGGCAGGAACATATGTTATTTTCCTTTTTTTTAGTTTTTATATGACCTCTGTGAGTGCAAATAGTCTGCTGATTAAATTAAATTAAATTAAATCAAAATGCACTCTGTCTAAATGTTCCCCCTTGAATGTTTAACTGCAATCATTAGCAGCAGCAGCAACATTTGTTTTCTTAGTGTCTGAGCCAAATAACAGCAGATTATATATCAACATTTTGTCTTCCTTTTCAAGCACTACGTTTAGCGTTAGCATGAAATGGGAAAGAAATACGTTGTTGGAAAACTAACTGAGTTTACAGAGCTTGTATGGTATGACAGACAGTATCCTGCAATTATGTTTTGATAGCGACATTATGGTAGTGCAGTTAAAGGGTTAGTTCATATGTTTTGTGAGGTTCTGGGAAGTTATTAGATGTTATTTCACTGGGAGCTTGCTGAAAATTTCAATAGTCTGACTAGATTTTACCAGACAGAGTGAAGTCTTTCTAGAATGTTTTTCTAAATTTAGTATCAACAAGTTTTAAAAAGCATTGGTTGTGTATGAACTATTCTGAGATACATGTGCTAAATACAAGGAATGCACACCTAATTCTGAACACTAAGCAACCCATTTACCCATTTTCAGAAAACATGCAAAATAAAACACACAGCATGCACAAAAGCAATATAAAACGTCTCGATCTGACAATATAAAAAGTAGCCCATAAATGAAAAATACATCGACAGTGCTGACTGTGCTTTGCTGAGCCACTTTAATAGCAGCTAATGGTGTTTGCTTGACAGTCTCTAATCAGTACTATCACACTCTCCCCTGTCTGCTCTGTGTGGAGGTGTCAGGGTCCTAACTGAGGCCGACAGCAAGAGAAATAATGAGGATGGTGAGACACAATGCGACACAACCTCCTATCAGGATCACCTTCTGGATGGGGAACAGGAAGAGCAAAGTGTCAAATAATGGGTCAATGGGGAAAGAAAGAAAGAAAGAAAGAAAGAAAGAAAGAAAGAAAGAAAGAAAGAAAGAAGGTTTTAGATCAGGAATTTGTTATTTTATACAGCTAAATGATTTAACAGGTACCTACCAAAGTCAGAAGATCACCTTCCTCTGTTAAGCTAATCCATTTCTAAGGATTTGCTAACAGATTTAATCAAACAAGTACAGCTCAATTAGACTAAAACTTATGAACCATCTACAAAGTTCCACAAAGATAAAAATCCTGTAGCATTGTACAAACTTAGATATGATCTTGTTGGTTTTTACCAGACTTTTTGAAATTTTAGTCTTCATTTAAACTTTGATAAACTTTTATTAGGAGCCGTTTAACCATCCAATGATTTTAGCCAGATGATTGTACAGAGGTTGCCCTGTGAGGTGAAACGACACGGTCCAGTTCACTGAAAACATGACGCAGGCCAAATAGAGACATCTGATTTTCCAAAAAAAAAAGCTGATTTGACCCAAAGGAATTTCTCCTCTTTTTCTCGCTTACTAACGTTTTCTTAAATTAAGTTGGGTAAAAAAAAATCTTAGCTATGTGCAGAGACTTTTGCATTTAAATTTCAGAGAGAGAAAGAGAGAGAGGGAGAGAAATTGACTGAACTTTTGATGAAGCTGGAATCCAATCAGCTTTTGAAAAGTGGATAACTCAAATGTAGCCATTTAATGTCAATTGAAGTGTCAATATTGGGATTCTGTAAATAAAATATTTTATAATTAAAAAATCCTGGAAAGTGTTCAATTAGAGCTGCTTGATTAAGAAGAATCCCTTCAGAGGGATTGCTAATAGAAACTGATACTGCGACTAATATAAAATTAATATGGTTGCTTTCTCAATTGCTACAGCAGAATTCTTGGGTACTACAACGCTAGGTAACAACGCAATAGATCAAACAAGGAGTTATGACTCTCAGTGTGTACATATTCATATTTTCATGTAAAACGCAGTTGGAATCAGAAGACCAAACCCACTAAAGGTCCCTGGATCTGATAACATGTTTTTGTCACTTTCTTAACAAATCCAAAGATGCATTTAGAGATACATCATCCTGAATGAGTAGGTACCACCAGACGTCAACACAGCTCTGTCTTCCACTTAGTGCCACAAGTTGTGTTCACTACAATCACAACACACAGACATTGACAAATTATATAATAGGTAAACATGCAAACAGACAACAATCAACACTGGTGCATGCAATGCTTCTGAAGTTGCATTTTTTTGTGCATGCACTCTTGTCTCAGTAACTCACCCTCCGGGCTTTACTCTGGTATTTAACCGCCTTCTTAGTGTCTGATACTGCCCTCTCCACATAGTCTACTGAGTGCTCCACATTGTACTCTATGCGGTCTATCATTTCCCCCTAGGAAGGTTAGTTAGAGAGGAGGTGTGGGAGACGCACAGATGGGAGTAGAAAGAAGGAACCAGGTGTGTGGGCAGGAGCAGGAGGAGGGGATAAAGATAGAGAGGAGGTGAAGGAAAGAGGAGGTAGAAAGAGAAGGACATAATTATGTCACCCGTTTGTTGGTCTTTTTGAACTTTTTGCATTGCGGGATGCGCTCCTTTGCTTCCTCCACATATTCCTGAGCGCCCAGAACACACCGCTCAATGTTGTTCAGCAGCTCACCCTGCACAAAAAATAAGAAGAGAGAAAGAGAGTGTTAGTGAAAGCAGGAACCAGACTTTAACAATAGCATCACTTAGATCAGTGGCTCCCAACCCAGTTTTTCCTTTACCACCCACAGCTTGCACTTTCCAAATGGCTCCACTTCTCTTCCACCACTCAGCATGGGTGAACAGTCAGTTATGTTATTTCTTTCATGAAATACTAATCACCATCTTTTGCTTGAATGTAGTCCAGGGATAAAACATCTGGTAGATTTTCTTTAGTTCAGTAGAGGTGAGGAGAACTCTACTCAGCTGACGTCAACTGTCTGTCTCCTCATGCACATTTCCTGCAACCATTCAAGTGTCTTCTACTTACACCTGTAACCTGTAACTCTATGCGTTACATTAACGCTCAGCTTGGACTCCTGCTTTACTTGCACTGCCATACTTGCACAATGATCACCTGCACTGTTGTATTGCTCTTGCATCTTATACTGCTCTATATTTACTCTCACTCACTTAAAACTGTGCACATATATTTATATTATATTGTAGATATGTTTATACTGTTTAATTTGTACTGTATTGCACCAACTACGCCAAAACAAATTCCTTGTATGTCCAAAAACGTACTTGGCAATAAAGCTTTTCTGATTCTGATTCTGATTCTCATCAGGTCTCAGAGTTCAGTGACTCAGGGGCGGACACAGAGTTTATGGATGAGTCGTTCGCCAGGGACCATGACATCAAGCTCCTTCCCACGTCTGACACCCGTAATGTTCTGGCATTGGATGGTCATAGTATCAACAGTTCACACTACAAAACAGATGTAATAAGACTCACACTGGGGGGCAATCATCAGGACGAAGTCACATTCAGGATCATCAACTCGCCTAAACTACCCATTGTTTTAGGGGCCTCCTGGTTACAAAAGCACAGCCCCCACATTGACTGGCAAGCCAAAGAGATATTGGGCTGAGCTAAGTCCTGCTCGGCCACTTGTCTGTCTTCTGCCTCTACAGATAGTATTCCGGAGAATGATATTGAGGAGACATACCCCGATCTGTCTAAGGTGCCACCCGAATATCATGCGTTTAAGGAGGTTTTCAACAAGTCCAGGGGCACAGCACTTCCACCTCATAGACCCTATGACTGCGCCATCGAGCTCCTACCTGGCACTTCTCCCCCTAGGGGTCGATTGTATTCATTGTCAGGACCAGAGAACCAAGCCATGAGCAAGTATGTTGATGAGTCACTAAAAGCTGGTATTATCAGACCTTCTTCTTCTCCAGCAGGGGCAGGCTTCTTCTTTGTGGGAAAGAAGGATGGTTCCTTGACACCATGTATCGACTACAGGGTTTTAAACGACATCACCATCAAGAACCGATACCCTCTACCACTTATGAACACTGCTTTCGACCAGATTCAAGGCGCCAAGATCTTCTCTAAGTTGGATTTGAGAAACGCTTACCACCTTGTTCGTATCAAGGAGGGGGATGAATGGAAGACGGCATTTAACACTCCCACTGGTCACTGAGTACTGTGTAAAGCCTTTTGGTTTAACCAATGCCCCTGCAGTTTTTCAGGCATTGGTGAATGATGTCCTGAGGGACATGGTTGGACAGTTTGTTTTTGTTTACCTTGACGACATTCTGATTTATTCCCAGGATCTGGAAACTCTCAGAAGTCATGTTCGGACCGTTGTCCTCCATCTTCTTCAAAATCATCTGTTTGTCAAAGCTGAAAAGTGAGTTTTACACCACTACCACTTCATTCCTAGGATTAATCATCTCTCCAGACCAAGTCATAGTGGACCCCTCCAAAGTCAAGGCGGTCTTGGAATGGCCTTCTCCTACCGATCGCAAACAACTTCAAAGGTTTCTGGGGTTTGCTAATTTTACAGACGTTTCATCGGAAATTATAGCCTTGTAGCAGCCTTCTCTCACTTCGTCTAAGACCAAGTTTGTATGGAAGGAGATGACCAAAAGAGCTTTTTTCAAGCTCAAAGGTTTATTTACATCTGCTCCTGTTCTACGGTCCCCTAACCCTGATAAACAGTTCAGAGTGGAGGTTGACGCCTGATTCTGATTTATTCTTTTTTGGGAACTATTCCTCTTGTGGTGGATACAGTTGATTTTTTTTGGACGACTGTCCACTCCGGTGTCAGATGCTGTGCAGCTTGGAGGATTTTTCTTAATACTTTCTATTTTTGGACATTTGTTATGATGCATTGCCATGGCAACGGGGTTGTTTCTTTCAACCGGGAGCAGCTGATTAATATCTCAAAAGCTCAAATAATACTTCAACTACAACCCCAAATCCCTGATGAGTTGAAAAGGAGACGCCGTGGATGCACAGCAGGAGCTAAGAGAAGAGAGAGAAGGAGGAAGTTCAAACCATCTCTTCCGTCGATTATGATGGGCAATGTGAGATCGTTGGGAAACAAGTTGGATGAACTCCAAGCCCTACAAAGGACCCAGCCAGAGTACCAGTCATGCAGTATTATGTGTTTTACTGAGACATGGCTGCAGGATCATTTCCCCAACTCCAGCGTCTCTCTGCCGGGCTTTTTAACCATACGACCAGACAGAGATTTAAAGAGGAGCGGCAAATGTAAAGGAGGTGGACTGGCAGTACTTGTGAACAACAGATGGTGTAATCCAGGACATGTAACTGTGAAGTGTCATCTCTGCAGTCCAGATATTGAACTGTTGGCAGTAAGTTTTTGTCCATATTATTTACCCAGAGAGTTCACCAGTGTTATTTTGGCAACAGTTTATGTTCCACCTTCAGCTGTTGCCGACACTGCATGTGATGCCATCAGCTCAGTTGTTGCTAAGCTACAGACACAAAACCCCAATGCTTTTATGGCAATTTCTGGTGATTTTAACCATGCTTCACTCTTTGCTACACTTCCAACGTTTCAACAGTTTGTCAGCTGCTCTACCAGAGAAAACAAAACATTGGATTTGTTTTATGCAAATGTCAAGGACTCATACATCTCTACAGCAAGACCTCCTCTAGGCAAATCAGATCACAATCTTGTTTTTCTCTGCTTGAAATATAAGCCCCTTGTTCAGAGGCAACCTGTAATAAAGAGGACTGTGAGAAAATGGTCACAGGAAGCTGAAGAAGCTCTGCAAGGTTGCTTTGAGGCTACAGACTGGGACGCACTGTGCCAGCCACATGGAGAGGACATCAGTGCCATGACTGAGTGTGTAACCGACTATATAAACTTCTGTGTGGATAACATCATCCCCACCAGAACCGTGAGATGCTTCCCCAATAACAAACCTTGGATCACCAGTGACCTGAAGGACCTGCTTAACAAGAAAAAAAGAGCCTTCAGAGAGGGAGACAGAGAATTATTGAGGAGTATACAGAAGCAACTTAAAGTCAAGATAAGAGACAGCAAGAAGGTGTACAAGAAGAAGCTGGAGAGCAAGCTCCAGCAAAACAATATCAGAGATGTGTGGACAGGGATGAAGAAGATCACAGGCTTCAAGCAGAAGGATGATCAGACCGATGGAGGTCTGGACAGAGCCACTGAACTGAACATATTCTTCAAGAGGTTCAGTTCAGAAACAAACTTCGCATCCTCCTCTCCTGCTCACAGCCAAACAGACATTCCACCCTCCTTTGACCCACAGGACACACAGCTGTCCAGTAACACCTCACATTTTTTATCTTCCACGTCAGCCATGGACCCTTCTGCTTCTACATGTTTGCCTTCAGCCATATCAGAAGATGCTGATGCTTCCTTTGCTTCCCCTTCCACTTGTGTGTCTCAAGAAGTCAAGTGAAGATGCAACTGGAGAGACTGAATCGGAATAAGGCTGCAGGTCCAGATCATGTCAGCCCTAGTGTCCTGAAGGCCTGTGCAGAGCAGCTTTGTGGGATTCTGCAGCACCTCTTCAACCTTAGCCTGGCCCAGAAGAAGGTTCCGGTGTTGTGGAAGACCTCCTGTCTTGTTCCGGTACCAAATAAAACTCACCCATCAGTCCTCAATGACTATACACCTGTTGCCCTGACATCTCACATCATGATGGTCCTAGAGATGCTCCTGTTGGCCCACCTTAGTAAGCAAACAGTAAACCATCAGGAACCCCTTCAGTTTGTTTATCGCTGTGGAGTTGGAGTTGAAGATGCCATCATACACCTGCTTCAACAAACCCACTGTCATCTGGACAAAGCCAGCAGCACTGTGAGGATCATGTTCTTTGATTTCTCCAGTGCATTTAATACAATCCAACCTGATTTGCTTTGTCAGAAACTCCAGAAGACTCAGGTGGAGGCCTCAACAATCTCCTGGATCAAAGACTACCTGACAAACAGACCACAGTTTGTGAGACTGAAGGGTTGTGAGTCTAACCAGGTAGTCAGCAGCACAGGAGCACCACAGGGGACTGTACTCTCACCATTCCTTTTCACTCTGTACACCTCAGACTTCCAGTACACGACAGACTCCTGTCATCTGCAGAAATACTCGGATGATTCTGCAGTCGTGGGGTGGATCAGAGATGGACAAGAAGCTGAGTACAGGAAGGTGGTGGACCGCTTTGTGGCATGGTGTGGAAACAATCATCTCATTTTGAACGTGACTAAAACAAAGGAGATGATTGTAGATTTTAAAAGAAACAGGAATAAGTCAAAAACTATTTCCATCATGGGAGAAGAAGTGGAGGTGGTGGAGGAGTATAAATACCTCGGTGTTCACCTGGACAACAGACTAGAGTGGAGATGCAACTGCGAAGCCATCTACAAGAAGGGACAGAGCAGACTGTACTTCTTGAGGAAGCTTAGGTCCTTTGGTGTTTGCAGCAAGATGCTGCATATCTTCTATAGGTCTGTTGTGGAGAGTGTGATCTCTTCTACCATCATCTGCTGGGGAAGCAGCATCAGAGCCAGGGACTTAAAAAAGCTCAACAAGCTGATAAAAAAGGCTGGCTCTGTTCTGGGGACTCCTCTGGAACTTCTGGAGATCATTGTGGAAAGATGGATTCTTCATAAAATGAAAAACATCCTCTTCATGAGACTGTCCTACAACAACAGAGTGTCTTCAGTCAGAGGCTTCTTCAGATCTGCTGTAAGACGGAGCGCTACAGGAGATCCTTCCTGCCCACAGCCATCAGCATCTACAACGGCTCTTTGAGGAAACCCTCATAATATGAGCTATAACAACATTTAATTTCCCTTTGGGATTAATAAAGTATTTTTGAATTGAATTGAATTGAAACACTGGGGTTGGAGCAGTCCTAAGCCAAAGAGGTTCTGATGATCGTATTCACCCATGTGCCTTCTTTTCTAGGACGTTGTCCCAAGCAGAGCGCAGTTATGATGTGGGGGACCGAGAACTGTTGGCAGTCAAGTTGGCTCTCGAGAAGTGGAGGCATTGGCTAGAGGGGGCTAAGGAACCGTTTCTTGTTTGGACAGATCATAAGAACCTGGAGTACCTGAGATCTGCGAAGCGCCTTAATCCCAGGCAGACAAGGTGGGCTTTATTTTTTGGAAGATTCAACGTCTCTCTGTCTTTCAGACCTGGAGTCAAAAATGGCAAACCAGACGCCCTGTCCAGAATACAGGAACCCTCTGAGTCACAGGCCTCTGGGGAGGATGAGTTTATTCTCCCGGAATCAGTGAAACTCTCTGTCACCATGTTGGAATTGGAAGGGGAAGTTAGAAATGCCACCAAAGACATCCCTATCCCAACTTCATGCCCACCTGATCGGTGTTTTGTCCCGGAGCGCCTCGTACCCAAGGTACTTAATTCATGCCATGATTCACGTCTGTTCTGTCACCCTGGTATCAGCAGGACGTTACAGATGGTCCCATGAAAGAAGCTGAGGTTCCTTCTGCTCAGGCCGCGCCCCTAAGATGTCAGCACATCTGGAGGAAGGCAAGAAGGTCTATGATCAGAATGTCAAAGGTGCAGGCACACACAGCAAATCGTCAGAGAATCCCTGCTCCAAGCTACCAGGTGGGACAGAAGGTTTGGCTGTCCACCAAGGACCTCCCGCTTCTGGTTGACTCCCGAAAGCTGGCACCTCGTTTTGTGGGACCCTTTCCCATATCCAAGATCATCAATCCTGTGGTTGTTCGTTTACGTCTGCCTCGTGCCATGAAAGTTCACCCTACCTTCCATGTCTCCCGGATCAAGCCCTATGTGGTGTCCCCATTTTTACTATCAGGCAAGATAATCATCCTTAAGGCTGGAACGAAGTTGAACACTAACAATGCCTTTGATAAGTTCACTTGAGAATGGATACTACCAGAGCAGTTTCATCTTCACGGTGCGTTGTTCCAACTATGTTCCCTCCCAGCAAGCAACAGACCTGACTATAACTTTAAAACTATGCAGAGACCTCATTTAGACTTGAGTCAATGATATGTCTATTTATAGCCATGATTTAAACCCAAATGTTTTATTCAGGTTTAGACCAAGCAAAACTGCTTGGTCTAAAAGTGACCCAAGGTTAGACCTAAAAAAAAACTGAAACTTAAAAACTGATTCATTTGATTTTAAACTATTAAATATTGACCTAATTTCAGACGAAATTCATTTTGTTCCATAATAACATAACAGTTGTGCGGCAATAATTATTTCCAAGAACTACTGTGCACAAGTCCATGATCAGAGTTGTTTAGAACAAAGAGAGGACGCAGTGCTGACAGATAATGTTTGTAGTTTGATTTTTATTTAAAAATGAAATAAAAACAAACTGTTATGATTCTGGCCCGTCTGCCTGCTCTGCTCTCACTCATGCAATCAACTCATCTGCTTCACCTGTCTGCTGCTGCGCTGCTGCGCAATCACCGTCATGCCACACACCTGTGGAGCTGCAGTTATATACAGCCATCTGACAGGCAGACGGTGCCAGATTTTCAAAAACATTTGTGAGTAGTTATCCAGCGTTCCTTCCTGACTGATCTTGTTCTCTGACCTTGCCTTGCCTCACGGATTTTGCCTTCTTGCCTGCCCCTTGTCTGACGGATTGGATTTCTGGATTTCGACTGTTTTCTGCCTCTGGTTTTATGCCTCTGCCTGCCCCTTGTCTGACGCCTCTAGCCCTGGAATTCAACCCGGTTTCTGTCCCTGGATTTACGCCTCAGCCTAGCCACTGGTTTATTCAGCCTGAGCCCGCCTGGCTCTCTAGTCCACCTGGAATTATTGTCAAGAGGACAATCACAGCTCTCTGTGTTCCTGTCACAGCTTCAGCTAATTCCTCGGAGGATTTGGATCAGTTGGCAATCCGACTTCAGTCTGTTGGACGCTTCCTCATTAACTGTCTGGATCACTTCCTCCTCTGGATTCTGTGCCTCATCCCCAGACTGAGAAGATTGGTGGCTTTATCTAACTCCTTGCAAATCCTGGGTTTTATTCAGCCACTAACTAGTCTCTCTGTTCACAGTGGTTCCTGGAAGCTGACTGCTGTTCCCCTGCTCTCTGATCTTGAGTTTCTGAATAAACCTTTTAACTTATCACTTTGTGTTTGGTTGAATTTGGGTTCTCTGTCTCTGGTCGTGATACAAACGAAGCATTTAGACATGGTTTTGATGATTTTGCATCTACAAAATGCTCATTTGGCCACTTTTTGCGTAAAGTACTGCTTTAAGGGACTCAAAATGCTTTAAAAAGTGCTTGTTGCATTCACAGCAAAGAACCAACGTGTCCAGGGACTGCACAGTTTAAAATGTTCCTTCAGGAAATCTTTTATAACGTCTTAATGCAGTAGCCTGTATCCCTGCCTCTCTTCCTCCAGAAAAGTGTTTATTTTTCTCTGATGTCTGGAAGATAACAGATGGCTTATCATGGAGTAGGAGCTATATGGCCACCAGCTAAAAAGGCAGCTAAGTGAGGATGTAATGGCTTAAGTCAGCAAACACTGTGAATTCAAAAGCCTGTCACACTGTGTAAGCTCGATACAATGAAAATCTGAATGGTAACTTAGTGCTGATTTAAGCTCGCAAACAGAGCTCCTCTTACGATTTTGTCTAAGACGGCCAACGATCACACTGTGTGCTTTAGAGCTGACCGGCAGGTAACAACTACACCGCTCCTTCTGCATGCTAACGCTTGTCTCCTGGATGACAGGTGCATAATCTACAGCTACAAGTATATGCACAGGATGTACACCTGTAGGAAAGTTTTGAATTGTTTCCATAGCAACGTGTCTGAATCTAACTGGACAGACTAATGGTGCTGGCAGCTAGCATCCTCCCATCCAGACAATAAAGCTGTGGGTTTGAGTTGAAATCTATATCCTGATGCCGTGGTGAATATCTGAGTTAAAATCTGAAGTAATAAAAACAGTGGAGACTGCCAGAAACCCTCAGCCAGTACAGCAGTTGGTTACCATGGAGACTGATAGCAGGCTGGTGGACAGGCTTTTCTCAAAGCAGTTACACAGATTTCTGCGGTAAGTCCCCCTGGGCTACCACTTCATCAATGTCCTCCTAATGCAGTTAAAATATTATTCAGACTTTTGATAATCCAGTAAACGTGTAACCACTGCCATTTCTTAATGGTGGACAAACCTTAAGTAAGAGAACCAGGTGGGTGGTGGAATCCCAAGTCTTCTGAATTATGTGATCAGGTTGCAAGAGTTTCTATTGTAATTGTAGATTTAACATGTTACACAAATGCCTTAACAGAATAAGCGTGAAGCACATAATGGGATAAAACAGCAGGAGTTAGTATTCATAATATCCGTCCCCACAGTAACAATGAAATTATCATTGCACCTTTATGATCATATAACTAGTCCAATTTAAAGCCTGTCTACACAGCATGCATGCAAAATAAAAAAAGATTTTACAACAAAGAAATTATAAATAGACTTAAATTACCTTGCTTTATTGGAAGGGAAGGAGCTTTCTGTGTTCTCTAGAGCTTAGTCATTGGAGTGGTGACAGGGTTGTGTGAACAAAAAGAAAACAGAGTTGTGGATAGAGAGACATAGAGAGAGAGCAAAGCTGAAATGGGTAAAACTACAATTACATCTCAAACTATGAAGAAAGTAAATAAAAATTCAGATATTAATACACAAACATGCAATTACCCTCTTGTCATAGCAATATCCTGACACTGGAGATTATAAGACTTTCATGAAACAGTATTCTTCTGTCAGTTTGTGTACCTGTGTTTTATGTGTGGTTGTGTACATTTAAATACAGTTTAAAAACTAACTTCCAGTATTTTTAGAGCAATGTTTATCAATCCTGGTCCTCAAGAAAACACTGCTCTGCATGTTGTAAGTGCTTCCCTGGTTCAGCACACCTGATTTCAACCAATGTCTCATTAATAGGCTGTTACTGAACTGCAGTCATCAGAATCAGGTGTGTTAATGCAGGTTAACATCTAAAACCTACAGAGCAGTGTGCCTTGAGGACCAGGACAAAACACTGGTTTAGAGTAGATATGTCTACATCAACGGCAGCAATGCATCTAGTAGAGCACAACAAACAGTAGGGAATTTACTGTTGGCCAGCTTAACAATTAAGAGGGAAGGTATATTCTTGGACAAAGAGTTACGTTATTAATAGATTTAGGTGCATACATATAATTAATTCTGACTCAGATTTAGCTAGGGTTGTTTGTGGGGTGCCACAAATTACTTTGGAAAAAGCTTAGAACATTGGATAGGAAAATAATGTTTTAAAATGAATGGTCTAATGTAGATAAATAAACACTAGATTCTAGACAAACTAGATTTCTGAACTTTCCTTGGAACCCTCATATAAACAATGTAAAAACAGAAATGTTTAAAACATGTTATAGGAATCAAAATACATTTTAGAACAAAGAAACATCAAACATGCTGTATTGCTCCCTAATAGTCCCATTCATGTTGCATAGGTATAGGATAAATCCCATAAAACCAACACTAAACCAGTTTATATGCTACAGTAAAAAAGCTGTAACAACTATAAATGGTTATTACATTACTGGCAAAATATTTTTATTAAATTGCAGGCAACAAAAATTCTCAGTCCTGCACTGATAATATACAAAGTATAAGATAATCTTCTTCCAAACTGTATTCAGAAGTTCTTTAAAATTAAAGAAACAAAGTAGGAACTTGAAGGAAAATGTATGCTTAAAAAAGTAAAGGTCAACACAAATATATAAGGTGTAAATGTGTTATATGAGTAATTTTGTTGTTATAAGGAATCAGGATTGTTGTTTGCTAGGTTAGCATTTAACAAATGTACGAAAACCAGGTGATCTTGATTTTCATGTTCTAATTTCATATATTTTTTTAATATTATATCCTTGCTGGTGTTTAAGTTGCATTTTTAAGGAAGAGTTGCAACCATTAAGGTTATAATTCCTTTAAAACATGTAGGTGTAAAAGCTTATGCTTCAGCTTACGTATTCTTGCCATTCAATTCATTTTGTTTTTCAAAGGTAATAATGACCAAAAAATAAATCTAATTACATATCAATGTGTTTTATTTTTGTTTTGTCCTCCATTTTGTGCAAACCAGTCTGAGTTTGCTGCTGTTGGTGTTCTCTTTAGGTGGGGGGGTTCAGCCCACACTCATGCAGTCATACCTACCAGCAGCAGCCCTGCAGTTTAACCAGAAGCACTGAATTTCTCTGAGGACACAACTCTGCATTAGAGGATTATGGATGTCTTTGTAAGGATCTTAGAGATTACATCTCTGGATTAGACTCGGAATGATCCCAGAATCGCATAGTTTGCACCAATCAGCATTTGTAACTGAGTGAAATTGTCCATGCTTCTAACTTATAAATAAATCATGCTAAACAACTGAAAATATGAGAAGTCATTAAAGCTCTATATCTCTTTAACAGTTAAGGACCTGAACAAAACACTGTTTTATAAATGCAGCAGTTATTTAGATAAAGCATGTATCCAGAAATCTAAGAAACTTTAAAAATGAATGAATGAATGCAAATTATTCTTAAACCAAAACTGATCTGTCCTAAAATAGTAAAATTATTAAGATACTTTGCATGGAGAACCAGATGGAGCTGAAGCCATTACCTCATGCCAACTCTGGTGGCATAAGAAGTCTATATTTATGCTAACACTGAACGTGTTGTCTGCAAATTAAATCAGTTTCTGCCCAAAGATCAACTTCAGAAAGGCAAAGCAGCAGCTCTTTCTACATTAAAGCATCTACTTTAGGAAAAACTGTTTTATCTCTGTTTGGAAAACGGGATAGCAGTTATAATTAACTTAATTTCTATATATATGCAGTATTTCCAGGTTAATTTAATTTGTGTGCATTAAGCTGATCCGCAAACCAAGACAGCTAAAGGAAGTGAGACAGAGAGTAGGATGGGGCTTTTCACCTGGCTCTCCACTAACATGGCCATATCCATGAACATGTCGTGAAGTTCTCTGATGCTGTTCTCCAGCTTGATAATCTCATTGTGGCGTGTCTCGATCTCATTCATCGCTTGTTGGGTGATATTGTCCATAATTATCTGGGGAGAAAAAGACACCGGAAAAGAGGTAGTGATAAACAGTACAATACATTTAAAAAATATATTTACTGTTGGGTCTCTTACCCCCGAGGTAAAGATAGCCGGGTTGTCACTCTCTAACATGCTTTCTAGCTCCTCATTTGTTGTGTTTCTGCCAGCTAAAGAGAAAAACAGACAAAGAAATAAACATGTTATGGCCGTGTTAAAATGGTAAAGAGAAAAAAATATTTTCGGCTTGATAAAAATCTTCAAAACATTTAGGTACTCTTGCAGAAACAACTCAGAAATCAATAGGACAAACATTCAAAGCAGAGCAGTCACAAAAGGTAAAGCACTGTGAAAGAAACCAGCAGAATCTGATGCAATAAGAGGCTTGATTCTGTTGTTTACAAGTGACAGACAAAAACCAAAGGGTCCACCCAGAGATTTCAGCCCAGTACCAGCATCTTTTAACTACAAAAATCACCCATTTCTCTTATATATTTGACTTCTTATATCAGTGAACCAAAAGTATTACATGTCTTGTAATAGAGACTAGCCAAGCAGAGACCTCCCCAACACATGTCTGATGTAATGATATTTACTGCTTCAGAATGCCTCCAATACAGCAGTTCACTGAGTTCAAAGTCTGGTCAACACAACACAAGTGGTGGCTCTTTAAGCTACAGATGCTGCCATGGAAGTGCAGTTGCTACAAACTGGCAGTTACAAGAAAAAGCAGCTATTCCTTCCTTTAGAGATTAGGAAACATATCCCTGTGGGTATTTTAATACATGCTAGTGATATGTTAAGCTTGTACATATTAGTATTTACTTGACAAGTCTATTATTATGGAACTGATGCTGCACGGTGGTGCAGTGGTTAGCACTGTTGCCTTGCAGCAAGAAGGTCCTGGGTTCAACTCCCAGCCTCTCAACTCTCTGCTTGAAGTCTGCATGTCTCCCTGTGCATGCGTGGGTTCTCTCCGGGTACTACGGTCCAAAAACATGACTATTAGGTTAATTGGTTTCTCTAAATTGCCCGTAGGCATGCATGAGTGTGTACATGGTTGTTTGTCCCGTGTGTGTCTGTGTTGCCCTGCGATGGACTGGTGACCAGTCCAGGGTGTACCCCGTCTCCCGCCCATAGACTGCTAGAGATAGACACCGGCTTCCCTGCAACACACTATGGAAGAAGGGGTAGAAAATGACTGACTGACTGATGACTGGTTATTCTTAGCAAGGAATAGGATTTTCCATAGATGTTAGCATTGGGGTAGTGGTTTTGCCGCTAACCGATCATAGCATCTGTAAACATGCTGGCTATATTGTATTGTTATATTTGTTGTATAACAGTATTGCTAGGTGTGGCTGTGGAAACATGCATGTTTAACCTAAAAACAACTAAACGCAGGGAGACTTTTCCTTTCATTAGAACAACATCATCCAGGAAGGGTAGAAGAATAACCTTGTTATTCTGTGATTATATGAGTTAATCATTATATTTCTGTATTCTTTTTAGCAACTATGCTTTTAAAAATTACATTCCTAATGGTAACATTGATTACTGTTTGATGACACTTTTATATATTATTGCAATGTTGTTTGTTAAGGACTGTGTAGTTAAACTGTATTTATAAGGTTATCCTAACTGAAGTTGATTAAGATCCCATAAAATCCCTTTGATAAAATATCTACAGTGTTAGCAGCCAACCTCCTCCTTTACAACCCTTACATGGTCATTTAAGATGAGCTGCTTCTCTCTGTTCATAAAAGAACATTGTTTATCAATCTCTCTGAACCAGGTATGAGCATTTCCTTCAAGATTTTAAAGAAGGACCCGCTGCAGCAGAGGATATGAGTCTGTATTATCCTTCATCCGGATTTCGAGAAGATCATCTGAAAGTCCCAGGATTAAGAGCCTGTTTGTGGTTTTACTTGTTCCATTATATATCTCTGAGGCTCAGCCAAATGTTATCAATAAAGTAAAGTTAAGAGAGGAATCACAGAGAGCAGAGTGCAGTGCATTACAGAAGCATTCATCTATCTTGAACGTCTTCACATTTGTTCATGTTACAACCACAAACTTCAAAGCATTTTTGGGATTTATGTGATAAACAAAGCAATGTATAATTGTAGGGCAGAAGTAAAGGATACATCATCTTCAAAACAATTTACAAAAATATAATCTAAAAGGTGTGACATTTTGGGTTCAACCCTCCTGAGTCGGTTCTTAAAGAAGTACCTTTTTTGCAACAACTATTTGCTCCAATTATTGCTGTAAGCCAGCTTTTGCCCTTTATTCTTTGTAATATAGCTCCGTCATATTAGATTAGAAGGATCTCATTTATTCATCTTCTATACCGCTTATTCCATAGTGGGTCATGGAGGAGCTGGTGCCTATCTCCACCAGTCTACGGGCGAGAGGCAGAGTACACCCTGGACAGGTCACCACCGCAGGGCAACACACAGACATACAGGACAAACAACCTTGCACTTTCACTGGACCATTATATCAAATGAAAATGCTTCTTTAAACCATTCCATTGTAGCTCTGGCCATATGTTTGGGGTTGTCCTCTTAGAAGGTGAACCTCCAACCCAGTCTCAACTCTTTTGAAGCCTCTAACAGATTTTCTTTCCATCAGCTCTGAAGTGCTTCCTGTCTCTGCTGAGGAAAAGCCTCCCCAGAGTATGATGCTCCCATTACCACGTTTCATGATGTGGATGTTGCGCAGTGTTAGTGTTCTGCTGCACATGCTGAACAGTTTTGCATATAGTACATATCGGCCTCGTCTCACTAGACTAACATCTCATTCCACATGTTTGCTGCATCCTCTCCTTTGCTTGAGGCAAACTGCAAATTACACTTCATATGGCTTTCTTTGAGCAGTGGCTTTCTTCTTGCCAACTCTCCGTACATTTGTGACTTGCACAACAACAAAAAAATTACATCAGCAGATTCCCCCACTTGAGCTCTGGATCTCTGCAGCTCCTCCAGATTCGTCTTGGGTCCCTTGGCTGGTTGCATGTCGTGGTAAGGTTGCAGTTGTGCCATATTTCTTCCATATTTATGGACTGAACAGAGCTCTGTGAAATGTACAAAGCTTAGGATATTGTTTAATAACCCAACTGTGCTTTAAACTTCTTCACAATGTTCTCCCTGACCTGCCTGCTGTGCTCCTTGGGCTTCATGTTCCAGTCTGTTCACTAATATCCTCTAACAATCTTCAGAGGTCTTCACAGAACAGCTGGATTTATAGAGAGATTAAACTAAACAAAGCTGGACTCTATTTAGTAATAGAGTGGTGTCTGAAAGCAGCTGATTGCAATGGAGGCATCAAAGTAAAGCTGACTGAATACAAACATACATCCCATTGTCTGATTATTATTTTAAAACTTTGTATCATTTTTCCGCTTCACAATTATGCACAACTTTGTGTTTGTCACATAAAATTCCAATAAAACCCACTGAAGTTTATGGCTGTAGAGCGACAAGAATTAAAAAGTTAAAGGGGTGTGAATAGTTTTGTACCACAACTACAGTTACAGACCAGCAGCTCTAATAGAAACAAAATAGGCTCCTGTCTGAAGCTGGTTATCAGCTCAGACATTGTGCTGCATCCTATCAAGCTCCTTTCTCATTAAACAGTCAGGCATTGCATAATTTCCCCAAAGATAATGTCTGGCTCATTATTATGTCAAATGAAGATTAATGGTGTAAAACTTTATCCTGAGACACTAATTATTTTTCACTTAAATTTCCTCCTGTGCTTTTTGTCCAGGCAGCCATCGATCTGATTTGAAGCTGTAAAAGATAAACAATCTATTTATAACCAGGTAATGGATTCTTTTATTCCTATTCCATAATTTTTTTTTCTTCCTCATGCAAAATGCAGGTCCTGAAAGAGAATCAAAATTTGACAGTACATGATACTTTATAGAGACAAAAGGTAATATGAGTTTATCAACTAACCACAAACATTAGGATGACCGAAAAGAATCAAAGATAGCAGAAACCAGGACAGCAATAAGCAAGAAAAGAAAAGGCAAAACACTTTTTTAGTCAAAAAACACAAGATGGTTACCGTATTTTCCGCACTATAAGGCGCACCGGATTATAAGGCGCATAGAATAGAAGCTACTGCAGTCAAACGTTTGACTGGGGTTGCGTTATGCATCCACTAGATGGAGCTGTGCTAAAGAGAATGTCAACAAAACAGTCAGATAAGTCCGTCAGTCAAACTTTATTAATACACTACAAACCAGCGTTCTGATAACTCCATTCACTCTCATGGTAAGGTCTCCTCTACATAGAATTCTATTGAATAGAGCCAACCGCACGTTAGGAATGCATTGGAGTCTATGAAGTTGAAGATGAAATCAAACGTTAGTTAAAACGTGAAAGGGAACTTTTCCCTGATTCAGTAAACACGTAAAAGAAACAGTTTGATGCACTAAATCAAACGTTAGTACTGTTAACCTTTCCTGTTTCTGTCCCCTGACCGTAGTCTGATGACACAGGGGAGACGCTTTCTCCAGGGCCGAAGTTACTAGTTTCCTCGGGGTTAACTCCCTCACTCATACGTTGCTGAGTTGAGCATGAAGAAACAGCATCAAAACACTGAGTTGTTGACGAGATTCGGGATTCTTTTTAATGACTTTGCAGCACGTAAAAACACAGGGCTTACAGACTCATACACCGCTGCTCCGGTCGCCGTCTCTACCCACCCCACACACACAATAATACCGATGTCACTCCTTCACTCTTGATTCTCAGCTACGGCAGCACACAGCGCCACCTCTGTCCGGAGGAGTAATGTCAACATCTTCCACACACACACACGAAACAAACACCCCACACACTGAGCTTCTAATCACATATAGTTCAGACAATTCCTGCAACAGTACATTCAAACGTTATACACACACAAGTGGTGTTGGACTAGGAGTAAGCACAGTACAGGTGTTTACCGCTATTACTTCGGCGACACCCCTGACTACGGTAGCCGTAATGCTGCAAGCGGTGCGGCTTTGTAATTTACCAGTCGTACTGAAACATTTTGACAGAGCGCCGTGTACAACCAGTATGGATCAACCAATTAACCAATTGATCCATATATAAGGCGCTCCGGATTACAAGGAGCACTGTCATTTTTTGAAAAAATGAAAGGTTTTTAAGTGCGCCTTATAGTGCGGAAAATACGGCATTCTTATAAAGACAAACTCTTCCCATTAAATTTTTGTTATTTGAAGTTCTGCTTACCTTTACATCCTACAGCAAAAATATCTGAACAGCTTAATTTGTGGTTGATTTATGTTAAAAGAATCAGAAATTCACCAATCAATCAGCCAGTCACAAAAATCTGCCTGTTACTGACTCTGATGGGATCAACATGTCAAATATTCAGACTATAAATGTTATGATTTGGGTTTGTTTGGTTTTTTGGTTTCGGGTTTTTTCTTTATGTTTTTCACAGTTAAGGTTTTGAATCGTTCTTCTGTTTATTATTATTATTATTCTTGTTAGATTTTTGAATCATGTTTCTGTTTGTTTTTCTGGTCAGACTTTAGTTTTGTTGTCTTGTTCATGTTTTGTCAAGTTTGGTTTTCGGATCTGGTTATGCTTTTGTTTCATGTTTTTCTAGTTTCTGTTAGTTTGTGTTCAAGAGTCTCTGTTTTGCTCCAGCCACGTTTTGTTCTTCTGTCAATTAAGTTTATTCGGATCACCTGCACCTATTAATCTGTCTTCTTGTTTCACCTGGTCACGCTCCGTAAATACACACCTGTTCAGTTATTCATCGCGGAATCATTTTCAAATCTTGCTCATGTCTTGTTTTTCGGGTCATGCCATGTCTGTCTTGCCAGCCCATTTATTGTTTTGTTCCTGCCTCTTCTGAGCGTGAGTTTTTGTTTTTTATTAAATCGTTTTTCACCTACCGTCATGTTGCCTGCTAGTCTGCATTCTGGGTTCGTCCGTTGTTCAAGTCCTGACAATAAACAAACAAACCCCATTTCGTTGATGCTGTTTGGTATGAGCTGACTAAAAATACAATCCAGGCATGCTATGGTGCATAAATGCATTCACTCATCATGGTTTTGAATGTCATATTAATTTTGGACTTTAATTCGAACTACTTTCTTTTAGGATGAAATGCTGCAGAATCAGAATATCCTTTATTGTCATTGTCACAAGCAACAGAATTGAGAAAAAAAGCTTTCTGGTCGGGGCATGAGCAATAAATAATTTATGCAAAATAGATAACTGAACAACTTAAAGTTAAAGAAGTTATAGGTTCCTCTTCATTATTCCTCCTACTCTAAACATTGTACCAATACCTCTGACAATGAAACAGCCCCATATCATGATGCTACCAGCACCATGCTTAACAGTAAGTACAGTGGACCTTCCTTGAAAGCTTCACCTTGACCCTTATCAAACATACTTCTTCTCTTTAAGACAAATAACCTAACCTTTGTCTTCTTTGACAATACATTTTTTCATCCAGAAGAAATTTGGAAATTTCAGTGAAGCCTAAAGGTACTGATCTAGAACCGGGTTCTTCTTTTTTGGTCAGCACCCTCTCAGTCTATCTCAATGTAAAACTAGTGTTACAGCAGTTTCCAATTCATAGCAAGTTACCGTAATAGTTCCTGGGTTGTCCCTGAAAATTGTAACCAATTTCCTCCCATCTGAGGGTAGCAGTTCGGGTAAGATGTTGTTCCATGAGGCCCATGATGCTAAGCACACATGAAAATTGGTTTTGAACTGGATAAAATTTAAAAATTAGGCTTTTGGAAAGGCTCTGAGCTCAAGCCTGCAGAAAATGTGTCAAACTATGTTTAAAGCCATGCCCACAGCAGGAAACCAAATAATTAAAATGAGCTCACCAATTGAGTGAAAAAAGTGGTCAAATATTAAGCAATAATTAAGCCAGAAGCTTCTGCAACTCATTAAGGCACATTTAACCAAATATTAGTGGGGTAGTGTCATTCTATTTGAGCGGGAGTTTATAATTCTGTGTTGATTTAAGAATCCACAATTCTTCTATGTTGGTTCAAATAAATCAATTAAAGCTTAATATGCCATTTGTGCCCATGTTAAGTGAATGTAAGCTTCTGAATGGAACTATATGTATGTTGTTGTATTAAGACATATTTTGTCCTTAAAACAATACATCTGACAGCATGTGTAGTTAGGAAAACTGCTTTAATGTAGGTCATGTAGAAAATATCTGTCAGGCTCAGTTAGTCTAAACATCAACTGTTGTTTTTAATCCCATATTTTCCTCATTAATTGACAAGAAAAGAATAATAAATAAAAACAGAGCTCACAATGCTCTGGGTGTCTACGTTTCAGGGCCACCACCTACATTTTTGATACTTTAATAGTTTACCTTCCTAGTTCGGAGCTCTTGCCAGCAAACTGGTCTCTCTCTGTCTACTAAGCTTTATGTATGACAGCATCTCTTCCTGCTGCATATGCTCCTCATCCATTTTTATTTTCCCCAGCAGAGTTGCCCTACTTCATAAACAGTTCTTCTATATCTCCTCCAAAATAATACAGTGCAAATGCTGAAACTGCCTGCTGAGTTGCTTCTCTGGAGCTCCATTACTCCTACTGTTAGTGCATGTCTCCACCAGATGTTGTCAGCATCATTTGCAAATCTCTTCCATGCACATATTAAATCTCCACTTGGGCCAAATACAGCTCATACAAAAAGTTCTTGCTCCTTATTCTGCTGACAACCCAGTTTTTATCAAATAGTTGCTGACTGTGGAGGGACTTTGTAGCTGAAACTCTGTATTTGTAATTTTTAAGATGTACAATCCACATGAAGTCACTCCATAACATCTGCAAAAAAGGAAGAAATTCCTTGTGGAATGCTTAAGTCTTGATAACATCTAAAAATTGCCACTCGCCCGATCAAACTGTGTGGTTCCACCTTAACGTCAGTCCACTACCAGTGGCCTGAGAACTTGAGGGTTCTGCTCAGTTTCTTAGCTGTTCCTAGGATTGCACTCTGCTGGATAGAGGTCTCAGAATTGTTCCTGGAATCTGCTGCAGCAAAATCTTCCAGTTTTGGGATTACAACCCGAGTCCACAAATGAACATTTGCACCATTAAGCCCTTGAATCTCACAACTTTTTTATTTCCTCTTTCAGCCTCCAGCCTGTACTTGACACAGATGTGCACTATTATAGCCAGTTGGTTTTGGTGTTCCATACATGCTTGCCTGCCAGTATGGATGAAAACTATTATGGAAGTAATACTTGCAGCATTTCTGCTCTGCATATTACGCAGTTATTACAGCTGTAAAGTCATTGTGTCACAAGCTGCATATTCGACACAGGTCTCGCAACGTTGTATTTCTAATTTTGCAACGCTGTCGGAGAATGGGGGCTGAAGCCGAAGGAGACAACATGCTCTGCGTTCCCTGTCCCACAACATGCCAGTAGCAGCACTGCAAAGCAACACACAGCTGATCAAGTATGATTTCAGAACAACGTACTCCTTTGCTACCAGCTACGGTGGCTTGTTAAGTCCAAAGAGACGTATGTTTTCTGTAGTTGGAACCGATCGGGGCCAGTTTGTATCCACACCATAAGTAAACCGTACCAGAGTCCAAATTTGTTTCTGGTGCGGACCAAGACCACCTCAAAAAGTGTGTCTCAGTCCATTTGTATGGTCCAGACCAGGTATTCGCTTGAACGTATTCACACCTGATAAAGGGTTCGGACCAAGGGATGAAAGGAACTCTGGTCCATTTAATGCGGAGCAAATAAGGCAGGTGTGAATACACCCTTAGATTAGTGCCTCTGCATTGTCCTCCAAGCCAGCCCGCTCTAGCCATTACTAGAACTTCTCAGTACAAGGCACTTCCTCAATCTGTTGGTACTACACACCATGCAGAGGCTTGTCTCTCCATGATGGTGGTTCCCAGTCTTCCTTCTTGCACTCTAGGTTGGTAAAGTAAATGAAGTTGTGAGGCATTTTATCAGCAAGATGAGGAGATACAAGTGATCTAAGACCTTTCTACTACCAACGTCATGTGTGACTTTCTGCATGATGTTTTTCTGAAATGGTGGATTAATTTGGTTCTGAAAGGTTCTACTTTCGTCTCCCCACATCACAAAATATTTCTCCAACAGTCTTGGAGATCATCAAGATGTTTTTGACAAGCGTGAGAATCGCCTTTGTGTTCTTTTCCATCAGCAGTGGCTTTGGCCTCGGACCTCTAACATGGATATAATTTTTTGCCCGGTCTGTTTCTTATAGATATCTCATGAACAGGTTTTATTTAAGTGATTTTTTGTTTGAACTGATCAGTAGCAAACGGGCCTGATGTGGGTAGTGAAATTGAAACAGAAGAAAATGGTTAATCTCAGCAGCCAAAGACCTTTACAAGACCCTATAAATACCGTAAACGTTTCTTTAATAGTGCAAGTTTAGTGTGGTGTGAAGGGTGGCTGAAATGTAAAGGCAAGTATAACTGGTTTGATCTCTATGACATGTCTGTTCTTCAGGATGTAGCACGAGAGGCATTTCAGGTCCCCTGTTGTTTTAACATCTGTGTTGATCAGGGTATTCAGCTTTATTAAAAAGTCTCTTATCTTTATCCAGGGATGTATTCTGCAGCCAGGCCAGTTATTGTGGTGAGGTCTTACTCGATGGAATTTCTATGTATTATTAAACTATACTATCTGCTTGTCTGCATGAGTTAACATCCCATTCTTAATCCATACTTTACTGTTTACTGGGATGTTAGTCCACTTTCTGCAGTTATAATTGGTTCAAGTCTACTATAAAAGGCTTTCCACAAGGCTTAGGAGTGTGTTTATGGGAATATCTGACTATTCTTCCAGGAGAGCATCACTGAGGTCAGACACTGATGTTGGACGAGAAGGCTGGTCTAACAGTCTACACTCATCCCAAAGGTGTTCTCTCAGGTTGAGATCAGGATGCAGGCCAGACAAGCTGACAGGTTTACTGATGCACAGTCATGTTGAATTACATGGCAGAGAGGAATGATTCTTAACTCCATAGAACTTTTCTAGAGTGTCAGCATCCCTTAGACCACTCCATCTAATGCTTTCCATTGCATTTGCTCGACCATGGAAATCCATTTAATGAATCCCTGTACGTACTGCTCTTGACCTAATCTAAAAACCACATCCAGTTTGGAGGTCTGTAGGTATTGATTCTGCAGAAAGTTGGTAAAGTTGCTGTCATTCTCAATCGCTTCCCCGGTTGACTGTGAAATATTTAGAAATAAGGGAATTTCACGACTGGACTTACGGCATCTTTTCACGGTACCATGTTGGACTTCACTGAGCTCCTGAGAGCAACTCATTCTTTCCCAGATGTTAATGTCTTGGTGCTGGATTTTTATACACCTGTGATCATGGAAGGGATTGGAACAAATGAATTCAACCAACGAACATATTTACCCAATGAAAAATAATGCAGTATAAAACAGAGTTAACAGTTATAAAATTTCTGCAGTTTAAATTGTTTTAGGTGGATGAAATTCCCTTGAGTCACAGTCTGACAAGCAATCAGCTTGACTTTACTGTTGGAATCAAATCTGGAACTTCCTAATTAGGACTGTTCTGACTGCTGTGTACCACAATGATGATACTGACTACTGATAACTATTCCACAGAACCCTACTTAAATTATTTCAACGTTTCCTATAAGAAAATCAGCTCAATAAAAAAATTAAAAGTTCAAAATTAGGTTAAAACCTAAAGAGTTATCACTTGCTCTGCCTACGAATAGCAGATTGATTTCCCTTAAAGTTGTTTTTTTACACTTTAAGCAAGTCATAAACATTTAATGACAGAGAAAAATGTGTAAACAAAAATGAAAATAAAGCATATGCAGAAAAACACTGTCTTTCAAAACTATTAGCATTTGGATGAGTTATAGTAACTCACCATCTCAGTCTGTGATAAAGCTGATTAAAAAGTATTTAAACCACACAGCAAGTGAGTTGAACTTGCTGTAATTCAAGAGGGGCATACGAGAGGGTGGGCTGATTCTGGTAGCTTTAAATAGCAAATGTTTCCTGAATTTCAACCTTTTCACCACACAAAGCTTTGTGGAAAGCTCAGATTGTGCAGGTGTCCAGGTAGGTTCCTCTCTGTCAGACTCCAAACAGCAGGAGCTTTCATGTTGGAGTCAACTACAAAAGCCTGCTTTCATAACATTATCAGAGTGACTATGTTGTGTATGACTAAGACTTTTGAGGATGATGGGGGGCTCAGCGGTAAAGAAGACAGGTTGGACCTCATTGTTGCTGTCTTGGAAAGAATAAAGATGAAGTTGCAATCAAACATCAATCAGATAATAGATGTCAACTTTGCTTAGCACTTATGGAGCAAATCAACTCTCTTCACACCAATGAATTTTATTAAGTAGTCATATACTTCCTTTAAACAGTTGAGAATGTATTTAGTTCAATAATAAAATGTATACATTTTTTTAAAACAAATTAAAGCATCTGGCATAGACACAAACAGTTATTCTGGATCTATCCAAGCTTTAATTTCCTACACACACACACACACACACACACACACACACACACACACACACACACACACACACACACACACAGACTCTTGTTTTGCTATATGTAGTGAGGACCATGTGTTGACTCCCATTGACTTCCATTGATTTTCAGTCATTTTCAACCCTTTCTATGCCCTAACCCTGACAATAACCCTAAACCTAACTATTACCAGTGCATGCCTAACCCTAACCTTAACCTAAAGTCAATTCACACCTTAGTCCTAAACCTAACCGTTAGCAAAATAGGTTGTGAGGACCAGCAAAATGTCCTCACTTTGGTACAAACGGTCCTCAATTTGATGGTGAAATCGGGAAAATGGTTCTCACTGTGATGCCAAGACAGGAACACGCACACACACACACACACAAACATTCCTCATTGTCTTCTTTAAAGCAATGAGAGGCTCAGAGGGAGGCTCTTATTTGTTGCCATAGAGACCCAGACCCTGAAAGCCCAACATGAAGCTGAAAAGTCTAACTATACCTATAGTGTTCGTCAGCTATTAAATCTTTAATACTACCTTGCTACCAGTAATCGCACCATTTCATTTCCAGTGTTCGGTGAAACAGAAGTGGCATCGTACGGAGTGGACATGTTACACAAAGGTTTGTGCAACAGAAACAATATAAGCAACAAAATAAGCAAGGAATTTGTTTACTACCTCTTGTTTAGCATATCCGCATGGTTGCAGTTGAAGTATTAAGTAATACATTGAGTATTTTTCCTCTGCCACAGCGAGCAGCTAGAGTAGAGGTCCAATGAGAAATGAAACACAATGATGAAATGTCAGAGAGACACCCTGCAACGGCCTGTGGTCAACGTTTTTTCAGCCTGGCTTGGACAACCTGACTGCTTAATGCACACAGAAGCTAAAACCCAAGATATTAAAAACCAATGTATACATTATTATTCATGTTTTATTCAACTAACAAATTTTATTAGTTGCTGTAATTAAATAAAAACGTCAGAGTTAAAGGCTGTTAAGACAGAATATGAATCATCACAATTTTATTAAATATTAAGATATTCATAAATATTCATTTCAGCAGTCAAATTGTTTTTGGAAAATCCAGTTTGTCTCACTGATTTACAAGATACTGCAAGAAGAGTCGATATATGTTAAAAGCTCAATGTTACACAGAAATGGGAGCTGACGATGGACGGACGGACGGATGGATGATAGATGGACGAATAGAGATTTTAGATACTGTAACAGGAAATGCAGGCTGGAAATACAAATATAAAATTAACTGTAAAGTAAAATATATCAGAATGACTTTATAGTCCTAAATAGCATAAATATTAAACTAGAACTGAAACCCTGCCTGGACCACATGTTTACGGAGCGCCACAGCATAGAGTGGAGGTAAGCAGGAAAAGAGAGAAGCGGCGGCAAAATCAATACTGACTGAATTTTTTCCTCAGTGTGTGACACTTTTATTGATTCACACACAAACTAGTCAAAGGTGTTGGAACTGCAGCAACACAAGGAATTAAACCATAAGATGAACCGATTTACAAAATGTAATTCAAAGGAAAAACTTCCCGTAGAGAATGAGAATAACTGTTTTGTCTTTAGTGCGTACTCAAAGTTCTGCCAGTCTTTCTGCGTTTTTTCCATCTCTGTTTGTGTGTGATCCCTTCCTTGGCGACAGGTGATATCAGTGAAGGCCTCCTGTGATTACACCAGCTGGCAAATCAAACCCGAGCGGATCTGGAAGAGCTCAAGGAAAAAGTGACTCAGGTGTGTGTGTTTAACTTTATAAGTTGTGTTTGTTTAGGTCCTCTGATTAAACCCAGAGAGTGCTTTAAGCTCTATTGTTATTGAGACAGGGGTGCATATACAGGGTGGAGCTCACACATATAAACTTGTTGCATTTGTTCGGTCTGAGCCAACAGATGGCCGGAGGAAATTACATCCATGCCAAGAGGCCTGTAGCATAACTGCCCTCACTCCGCTCAGCTATTACCACTAAATGACTCATGGTGTTCAACTCTGTATGGATGCATCACTGCATCATGCTGACTGTTAGGGGCTGCTGGGTGTAATAAATGACGAAGCAGAGGTTGAGTGCTCTATCTGGTCCAGGATTGCAAGGCTTGCAGCTAATACCTGTCAATTCATCTGACGCATTCAGCGCGACAAGAATGAGGAGAGCATGGATCTGAGCTGCGCTAACCTGCTGTGTGCATCCAAGTGTGTGTGGGTGTCGGAGAAAAGTGATTTCAGTCTGAGAGCGGTCGTTGTGGCACACTCCGCCAGGGAGACTCAAAATAAAATATAGATAAGTGAAAGTGAAACCTGAGCTACTCAGGAGAGAAAGTACACTCTCTTTCAAATATAGGATTCTGTGCAACAGAATGTTATCCAAAACTGGCCACAAGTGTGCAAAGAACACACAACAGATTCTACGCTGTCATAACCAAGATGCAGTATTAGTCACTTAAAGAAATAATACTGCGGAAATATTTTTATGCTGCTTACTCGATTTAAGATTAAAGGCAAAAGGCTGAGAAAAAAGTTTAAACGACAAGTTAAAAGTTTAAAAACAATAAAGTCAAAATATCGATTATAATGTGTCTATGCTAAGATTAAAGTGAGATTAAACCAAAACATAACTGCCACAAAGATCTGCTACAGCCTTGCCTTGTGGAAATGAACAAGTAACTTTATACTTTAAAGTAAGATTTCATAACAAAGAAATGTTTTAACATTTCACATATTATCATGCTGTGGACACACATTCTTAGCATCTGGGGTACTCCAATACAAATCTTAAAGGTCCACAGAGAAATTTTTTATTGAATCAAAGGTCCTCTTATTAGTCCATCAAGCCATACGCCATGTTACAATTTTATTCAAAATAACCCAACCATCTCAGGAATTACAAAAAAAATACATGCTAAATTAAAATGATATTAAAGTAAATTTTCAGCATAATAAAAAGAATCAAAATCAACCCGGCCACAGAAGGTTTTGGAAAACAAAGATACCAAGCTGTCAGAAATCAAAATGCAGTGGAAAATATTCCATGCCACTCCGAGTGAGTAATCTGTTGCTTCTTGTTGTGTTGATGTAACAAGAATCCTGCTCACAGCTTTTTGTTAAATGTCTCCTTAAAGGGAAACATATGTGAATGTAAGGAGCTTTATTTGTAATTTGATCATCTTAGGACATAAATGAGCACAGAGAACCTTTGGTACTGTTAAATAGGTTGAGGCATTTTTAAATTGAACTATGAACATAAAGGAATTCAGTTTTAATGTGAACTGAACTTCAAACAAGCTCTAATAAAAGGGAAAAACCGAATAAGACACATTTCCTCAGATGAAGAAATTAAGTGATGAATGTTTTTGGCATCAGCTCAGAGTCCAAGCAAAAAAAAACTTCCTTCGCGAACACTTAAACCAGAAGAGGAAAGAACTTTGTATGACTCAAGATGCATTATGCTGTTCTGGATCCATGCGGGATCAGCTCATATACATAAAAAATACTACATTGATAACAATAAGTCGTTCTGCGGCAATAACAACAAATCCCAACTGATGATGCTAGAATTTTTACTTTTTGTTGTGATCCACTGGTGTTTGTTTGGTTCTCTTCAAAACACAAATGATTGTGATAAGTGAAAAGGTCAAAAAGTCTTTGGTTCTAGACTGTCACATTGATATGGCGCTCCTAATACCTTCTAATTGTCCCACAAAATTTATCATAAAATTTGGTAATAACATTTTTTAAGTCTTTGTCACCAGCATTAGTGCGCATTAGTTAAAAGGTGTGATCTCCAAGCTGTACTCACTAATCTCCAGCTGTCTTTGAATGCGGCCCTTGCATCGCTCCCTGTAATCTGACTGGGTGGTGTTGTACTCTGACATCACCTCGACGAACTTCCGTGATAGTGTGGAGTGCTGGAGAAACAACGAGGAAGACAAAGACACTTCACACCAGGCTACTTGAAGCAAGCTGGAAACATATAAACTTTAAAGAAATATCCATAAAAGCTGAACGAGAGGTTGATAATGCACCAGTGCAGCTGTGGACCAAATGCATGTCACCTGTTCATTGAGTCTTTTCATACGGGAGTTAAAAAAATAAAGGCACACTTAAAGCAGCTAATGCAAAGAATTAAGCTAAATGTTGTGTGATTGACACTAAAGCATAAAGCATTTTGTGTTAGCTTGAACTGTACCTGTGTTTTGCGTATCCTTAGGTCAGCTGACGACCTGTTCTGACCCTCTTCTTGCTCAATGGTTTGCTGAATACCTGAGCGGGAAAAAAAAAGACAAATGTGAACAACTGATCAGAAACTGAGTGTTCAACTCCAACAATGTCACCAAGAAAACAAAACAATAACTTCTAGGCTGAAGTTTTATAATGCTGCATTCATAACAAGATGCTCATGTTCTCGTATTTTGTGCAGAGGTATTCTAACATTGAGGAAATGATGATGGCAGGAAATGGGCAGATGTGTCTGGAAGAGAAAACAAATGTGCTCAATAAACTTCATGGCAACTTGATGAATAGATAACAAAACAGAGAACTTAACAATGTGAATTTATGCACCAATGGTTTCTGAGGCCAGTGCAGAGCAAACCAACAAGATTCATTACAAACAAAAGGATACATTGAAATTAAATATGTTAATTTACTGAAACTCCATCCTTTTGATTTTGAGCTCCTCTGCCATGATTTTTACAAGACAAACTGCTGGGCCTCAAATTCAGATACAGCTTCGGCTCATTTAACCATTTCCATCTACTACTCTGCCTTGTTTGAGTATCTTCATCCATAATTACAGCCGTGCACTTACATGATCAGACCAGTGCCTCACCAGCTAATTGTGACAAAACCACAAGCCTTATTAGGAAATGTATAAAATGTCTGGAATGTGGCTGCTTTTCCCATCTTCTCAAGATCTGTATTAAGTCAAATGTTTTTAGGCAATTGCTAATTATGTTTTTATGACTTCTACAAAAAACGGTCTCTTTCCTATTTATGATGACAAGTTAGGAACCAGTTTAATAATGAAAGAGGCCATGTATTTACGCCATGTTTCTGTGTAGTCAATTCTGTGTTAGCTTCCTGGGGGGGTAAAAAGTCAACATGGTGTCCAGCTGTTAGCCGCTGGACCTGGAGTTTAACCAGTGGATTTCATTTTTCTTGAATTTTTATTTTTAGCCTTTAATTCATGCTTTGCTGAATATATTTTTGAAATGTCCCTCATTGAATCCTGTCTTAAATTTTTTATTTAATTCTGACAATCTTTCTTCATTCATTCCTCATTTAATTATTTTTTTAAATAACATTTCTTTGATTTTTTTCTGGAATGTTTTGTTCTTGTGTTTATTCTCAAATTAATCTTTTCTTAAATTCAATTTTACGAAAGCTCTTTCTTGAATGTCATAAAATTATTACTTAATTCCTCCTTTAAACATTTCTATTATTCTTTCATTAACTTTAAAATCTTTTATGAATCAGATTTAATTGAATTCATTGGTCATTGTGGTCCCTACATGTTTTTACGGTTTCGCAGAGCGATTTGGTTCTGGGTTTCCCCTGGTTACGGGACCACAACCCCCACTTAAACTGGGTTGAACTTAGGGTAGACAGCAGATTTAGCCAGGGTTCCCCCTGAATACCATGACCTTCTACAGGTTTTTAGTAAGGCCCGTGCATTATCACTGCCCAGCCACCGCCCCTACGACTGTGCTATCGAGCTTCTGCCCGGGGCTCCATTACCCACTAGCCGCTTATTTAAAATCTCTCAGCCCGAACGTCTAGTTATGGAGAAATACTTAGCTGACTACTTAGCTGCTGGCATCATCCGCCCCCCCTAGGAGCAGGATTCTTCTTTGTGGGTAAAATGGACGGTAGTCTCCGGCCATGTATAGACTATAGAGGACTAAATGCCATTACAGTTAAAAACAAATATCCATTACCCTTACTCTCTTCAGCCTTTGAACCGGTACAGGATGCCACCATTTTCACCAAATTAGATCTCAGAAACGCCTATCATTTAGTACGTATCCGCCAGGGAGACGAATGGAAGACCGTCTTCAAGACGCCTGTGGGACACTTCGAATACTTGGTCATGCCTTTCGACTTATGCAATGCTCCAGCGGTTTTCCAGGCCCTGATGAATGACATTTTGAGAGACTATTTAAACACCTTTGTTTTTGTTTATTTAGATGACATTTTAATTTACTCCAGGAATCTGACTGATCATCGCCGACATGTCTGCCTGGTTCTTCAACGCCTCCTGGAGAACCAACTTTTCGTGAAGGCTGAGAAATGTGAATTCCACAGGTCATCCATCAGCTTCTTGGGCCTTATTCTCGAGGGTGGACAGGTTCGCGCTGATCCGGAGAAGATAAAGGCGTTTTGGACTGGCCTCAACCCGATTCCAGAAAATAACTACAGCGGTTTCTTGGATTCTCAAACTTCTACAGATGATTCATACGGAACTACAGCCAGGTGGCCAGACCTCTAACCGCTCTAACCTTGTCTGAGGTGCCGTATGTCTGGACCACTGAAGCCGACACAGCCTTCTCCAGACTCAAGAGTCAATTCTCCCAGGCCCCCGTGCTCATCCACACGGATCCCAGCAAGCAGTTCATCTTGGAGGTGGATGCTTCGGACACAGGAGCAGGGGCTGTACTCTCCCAGCGCTCGGACCTGGACGGGACACTCCACCCCTGTGCCTTTTTCTCCCGTCGCCTCTCTCAGGCTGAGCAGAACTACGACGTGGGTGACAGGGAGTTACTGGCCATCAAGCTGGCGCTGGAGGAATGGCGTCACTGGCTGGAGGGGGCCGAACATCCCATACTGGTATGGACAGACCACAAAAACTTATCTTACATTCAGTCTGCCAAACACCTCAATCCACGTCAGTCACGTTGGTAGTTGTTTTTCTCTCGTTTTAATTTATCCATTTCTTTTAGGCCCGGAACTAAGAACACCAAGCCTGACGACCTCTCACGTCAGTTTGGCCATGACGATTCAGAGAAAGAAACGGTTCCTATTTTACCTCCCTCCTGTACTGTCGATGCATTAACCTGGGAGATAGAGGAGATTGTGCGGCAAGCCCTACCTAATGACCCGGTGCCCGGTAATGGACCAGTGGGCCGCCTCTACGTTCCTGTTGCTGTATGACCTCGTCTGATTGGATGGCACCACTCAGCCAGATTTGCTACCCATCCCGGGGCCAGCCGAACTATAGCCTCGATCTCCAGTTGGTACTGGTGGCCCACCTTGCACCGAGACGAGAGGGACTACATTGCTGCTTGTGTGCCCTGTGCCAGGAATAAGAGCTCAAACCGACCTCCAGCTGGTCTCTTACAGCCACTCAGTACACCTTCATAACCCTGGTCCCACATCGCCATAGACTTTGTGACAGGTCTACCATGTTCTGGTGGCATGACCACCATCCTCACAGTTATTGATCGCTTCTCAAAGGCCTGTCATCACCTCATCCCACTAAAGAAACTGCCTTCTGCTCTTCAGATGGCAAAACTGCTGATTAAGCACGTGTTTCGCCTACATGGCATCCCTCAAGAAATCTTGTCTGACCGAGGCCCCCAGTTCACCACCCGGGTTTGGAAGGAGTTCTGTACCGCCCTTGGGGCTAAATTATCGCTTACCTCCGGTTATCATCCTCAGTCCAATGGTCAGGTGGAGCGTTTGAACCAGAAACTGGAGTCGGCCTTAAGGTGCATCATGTCATCAGACCCCACCGAGTGGAGCACCTTCCTACCCTGGGTGGAGTATTCCCACAACTCTCACATCTCGGCTGCTACGGGCTGTACCCCTTTTTAGGCTTCCCTGGGGTACCAGCCGCCCTTGCTTCCAGCCGACAATGACAAAGCTACTGTGCCTTCAGTCAAGCACCACATCCGCAGATGCAAATGTATGTGGTCCTCCACCACCAGGGCACTCCAGAGATCTGCTGCCGTCAATAAGCACTATGCTGACCGGCAACAGACGCCGGCACCCACTTACCGCCCGGGTCAGAAGGTTTGGTTCTCCACACGTGATGTCCCACTCAGATCCATGTCTAAGAAACTTTCTCCCAGGTTTATAGGTCCTTACGTCATCCAGTCCGTTATCAGTCCTTCCACTGTTCATCTCCGCCTTCCATCCAGTCTCCGTATTCACCTTGTTTTTCATGTTTCTCTTATTAAGCCTGTCCATGCAAGTACGCTCTGCCCACCGGCCGAGCCCCCTCCACCCGCCCGGGACGTCCAAGGCCACCCCGTGTATTCGGTCCGTCGGATCCTGGCCTCTCGTCGTCAGGGCCGTGGGTGGCAGTACCTCGTCGACTGGGAGGGGTACGGTCCGGAGGAGCACTCTTGGGTGCCCGGTTCTTTTATATTGGATCCTACCCTCATCCGGGACTTCCTTTCCTTCCAGCGTGCTCAGCATGGGCTGTCAGGTGACGGCCGTTGAGGGGGAGGTAGTTTTAGGGTCTGAACTGCTGATCATATCAGTAATCAGTTTTCTCACTAGGTGTCGCAGGAGTCCTGGAATCTGGAGGCTGACAGGTGCAGCCTATCTGGTCATCAGTCACGGTGCTATAAGAAGGAGGACTGCCAGCACTTTAGTGGCTGACTGTTTTGCCCCCTGTGGTATTACACCCAGCTCTCCTCGAATCTTGTGTTTTCAAGTGTTTGTCAAAGCTAAACTCCTTAGTAACTCTACTCTTTCCACACAGGTCTTGCTCTATGCATCGTTACCTTGGCTTCGAAGAATCTTTGGAAAGTCCCACGGACCGTGAACCTCACCGGACATCTTACCTTGGCTGGAAGCCCGACCGGATCAGAGTACCGTTTCAGTTGCGAACCTTGTCCACCCACCTTGAAGGATTACCTCCCTGGCTCCTGTCGGCACCTCACTCTGGATCAGCACTCAGTCCTGACACGTTCTCTCCCTGGCGGATACCGACGGCCCATTAGTAAGCATATCTGCAAACTGCGTTTTGTTTCCATTATCTATTACTTACCCTTGTTCCTCCCCATCACAGTTCAGCCTGGCTTCTTTGTCACCGGACCCTCGTTCCAGTCTTTAAATAAAATAACTAAAACGTTCTTTGTTTCTGAGTATTCTCTGCATGTGGGTCAAGTCGGCAGTCAGAACTATGACATGCACTAGTTATTATGCTGTAGAATTGAACAGTCATTCATAAATAAAGTGAACATTTTTTGGATACTGCTTACTTTGAGTAAAGCACAGGGCTTCATTAAAAGCACAAGGATTTGCTAAACTTTTTTCTAGGAGATTATTTGTGAGGTCAGACACTGAGGTTGGATGAGACCTGACTTGCAGTCTCTCCACTAATTCATTTAAAAGGTGTCCCCATTTCCTGCATCCCCTTGTCTGGTAAATTGCCAAACCCAGATTAATCCATCTGATTGCCAGGCAGACAAGACTGATTCTCCACTAAAGAGAACCTAGCTTTACTGCTCTGGACTCCAAAGGCAGTGTGCTTTACACCACTGCATCCAATGCTTTCCATTGAACTTGGTGATGTAAGACTCATTCCATGAATCTCTCTACGTACTGTTCATGAGCTGATCTGAAGGCTACATGAAGTCTGGAGGTTTGTAGCTTTTAACTCTGCAGAAAGTAGATGACATCTGTGCACATCTGTACCTCCCACTCTGTGATTTTACATGGCCTACCACTTCTTGGCTGAATTGTAGTGTTTCCTTCTGGTTTGTTATAACAAACTAACAGTTGACTGTGGAACATGCAGTCGTGAGGAAATTTCACAACTGGGACTAAATTACTACATTGGAATTCACTGAGGTTCTGAGAGCGACCCATTCTCTCACAAATGTATGTAGTAGCAGTCTGCATGCCTTGGTGTTTTATTTTATACACCCGTTGCCACGGAAATTATTAGAACATCTGCGTTAAATTATATGGATGGGTGAGAGTATACTTTTGGCAATTTAGTGTATGTACATAAGTAAGTAAGTTATAAAACCTGCACCATGAGCGTCATTCAGTTGCATAAATTCACAAAATATACTCACATCCTGGATTAAAACATACAGGACTGCAAAATGTAACGTCTTCTATTAAGTTTCTAATTAAAAGCTTTGCTAATGTGTGGCTTTTTAGCCACAATGGGCCCTGGAGCCACAGGCTGCATATCCCAGGTTTAGATAAAACTATGAACATGATTTATTTTAACCTGTGTGAACTGATCTTAGAACTAGGAAAGGGTAAACTTGCACAACACTGACAGTAATGGCCCCCAGCACCTCTGTAGTGAGTGACACCCAGCTTTCTGCCCCTGCAGAACAAAATCTCCATAAATAAATGAAGTTGTCTGTCACCTGCCACAGGCTGTGCACCTCACAGTCTGTGAAGTAGCAGGTCTTATCCCCTGGAAATGGGCCAGGACCACAACACAAAAACTGCATGTCTGTGCTTTAATACATCCAAAATTTATTATTTTACAAACTGGACAGAAGAAGCTGATGCTATCACTGAACTATTTGCATTTTATTTTTTATATTAACTGACCTATTTAAGAATATACCCAAACCTATGGATTTTAGTCCCAGTTTCATATTCATGTCAACTGACACATAATGTTGGTAGATGAAAACAAAAACCACTCACTCTTTAATTTAGAGCGTATTTTGTTGGCCAGTTTCTTGATGTCTGCCATTAGATCCTCAAGTTCGGCTTTGGTCTCTGAGGAGAAAGAAGACAAAAAAAGCAGAGAGTAGAGGCGTTGGAAGAAATGTTCAAGCCAGACACATAAACACCCTTGCACCTCCACCAGTTTCACAGAGAAAGAATCAATAGCGACACACAAAAATGATCTGGGTGCAACAACTGATCAGCTTCAGTCTACAGCTGCACTAGTTTTTTTTTTTTTCATAGTCTATCAAAAGTTCTGTCTTCACTTCTCTGCTGTCTATAGATTTACGTGATCACATCATAAAACATACAGGCAACAAACTTACATACAGATACATTCACACAGTGAAAATAAATCTATTAATCATGGCAGTGACATACAGGGCCTTAAAAAAGTATTAATAATGTGAACCTTCTCACAATATGTCCAACTTTATGTCATCAACCCCCACAAAGTAGTGCATGACTGTGAAGTAGAAGAAAAAATGATATGTGGTTTTCAAATTATCTTCAAATGAAATCTGAATTCAACCCGAAACGACTCACAAAAGAGAGAAACACAGAGATGGCAATTAGAGGAGTTTATTAGCTGATGTTTGTTTTCTTTTGGCACTCGGAGCCCGGTGGAAGACATGGATGCTGATAATGACATGAGCTTGAATGAACGTCTTAGGGTTAGAATTAGAGAAGTCTGCCCCCAAGGATCCTGATACAGGTGGTGGAGTAGAGGCCTGAGGAGATAAGGGAGTTGGAAGGAGCTTGAAGCCTGATGGTGGAGATGGGGTGGAGGAGCGTCGAAGCTCAGCTGAAGAACAGGAGATTCTGCGTATAGAGGTCTTTTAAGCGAAGCCTTGAGGGATGACTGGCTGAAGAGGAATGCAGACCAGAAGCTAATTGGTTGGAGCAGAGAACGTGGTGGAGTAGTTAGACGGAGCCAGAAGTAGAGGGGAGTCTTCCAAGTTGAATTTTTGTCTAAACTCCATGAGTATGGAGTACCATTGTTATCAGCCCCTCAGCTGTACAGATGTGACATACCTCACAGCCCCTCATAATCTCAGCCGAATTTTGTTTTGGACTTAGGAAGATGAACCTCCGCCCCAGTCTCAAGTCTTTTGCAGCCTTTAACAGATTTTCTCCCAGAACTGCCATGTTTTTAACTCCATCCATCACTCCAAAAACTCTGACCAACATCCCTAACTCTGCTAAGAAATTGTTTCCTTACAGCATGATGCTGCCACCATCACATTTTCTCATGGGGATGGTAGGCTCAGATATGCATTGTTAGCTTGCAGCCACACATTTGCATTTGCAAGTAGAACAAAAGTTTAATCAGGGCTCATGTGATCATGTTGGCAGTGTCCCCCACATGGCTGTTGGAAACCTGCCAAAGGGACTTGCCTTTAAGTTAACAATGGCTTTGCATGTCTAATAACTCTCCCACCTGGATCTCTGCAATTCCTCCAGTGTTACCGTGGATTTCTTGGCTGCTAATTTGATTAATACACTTCTTGTGACATACTTTTTTTCATTTTCAGACAACAAATTAAACAGATTTTCACATGCTTGGGACATTGTATCATGACCTAACCCTGCTTTAAACTTGTCCATAATTTTTTTGTTGCCTGACGGGTTTATTCACTCCTACGATCAAAATCTTGAAAAGTTCAAAGGTTGTGAATATTTTTGTAAAGCCCTGTAAAAAGCAGTAACCCTGCAGCATTAATGACCAGTTCCACACATTACAATGAAAATCTAATTTATCATCTAAATGTCATACACTAGCCAAATCTCCATTAACAAGCAGCACACAAACCAAGGCCTTTTTTGCCTCAGTCGACCTCAGTCAAAGTGAAGTGCCTGCAGTTCTTCTTTATAATGACTTTATTTCTGCATATTTACTGCTTCTTTGATGCTCAATAAATCCCAAAGACAAATTAGAGGGAGCGGTAGCCCTATTGAACCAAAACTCACTGCAAACATCTGATCCCAATTACACACAGCCTCAGTGGATAATTTGATTACACAGAAGTAGACTTCAGTCCCTGGCACACATTCAATTATTAAACATAATATTTGCACCTATTTTTCAATAAGGAAGAAGCTTAAGATGTGAGATGATCATATCTGATCATGTCATCTTCTCCACTACACGTCCATCGTAAATCTGCATTACTTAAATGCTCCTAATGCCAGTTTATGATTAAAACATGTAAAAAACAGATCAGCAAAGCACCACAGTCTACACACCCACGTTGCGTTCAGAATGAAAACGTAAATCAAAACAGCATCTAATCTTTGGTATCTGGCTATAGCAGATGCTGTAGCCAGATACCAAAAACCTGATAAATATTGATTCAGAAAAGGAAGATATGTTCATACAAATAGAAACGGGCAATATTTTAGAATTAACAAAAAAGAGAAAGAAGTACCAAATACTTATGCATATCTCATCATTAAGGACTTAGGGCCTGATCTTCAAAGATCCCAAATAGCAGGTGCTAATTTGCGTGTACTATAAATAAATTGTACAAGTGGGCGCGTTGCGTGCGATTTTAAAAGTTTGCTCGTGCAATGGATAGCAGGTGCAAAACAGGTGCAGACCGCCCAATTTAAATGAGAGCATTTTGTGTGCTACTGACTGGAACAAGAGGAAAAGCAAACAGATCCTCTACTGTGTTTCTAGAAACATGCAGATATTGTTAGGCTGCATCATTATAAATTATCTAGTTGCGGATTGTTTCCTTCTGTTCCGTTCGGCCCTTGCTTTTCTGGACTGTTATAACTAGTTAACTTTCGTTTTGCTACTCACAGCAGGTTTGTCATCTGCCCTGATGAGATCATTTCTCTTATCTTGCTCGACGTAACTTGCAACAAATAGGCCAATCAATATTAACAATATAAAAGACAAATATGTCTGTTAATTAATTTGTCTTCCTTGATCTTTTATTTATTTTCAGAGACTCACCGGGTTCTGTTGTTTTTTTGAGAGTACATGATTGAAGAGTTCTGAGTTCATCATAAACAGCCACAATATTTAAGCCTGAACGTAATATTAGCAACATAAAAATAGATTGTTATGGCGATTTGTATGTTATAGCTATGCTAATTTTAAAACATAGCGTCCATAACTGTCCTGCAAAAAAGTTAATTCGAATATTTATATACATAAAAATAAATTATTTTCCAATGATTTTACTAAATTCCTTTTGTTTGTTTTGCCACTTTTTTAACAATATACAACATGTTTGATTGTTGAAATTATTTTTGGTGCATAAACAAAACCCTCCCCTGGCATATGTTCACATTTAAACCACGTAAACTGATCCAGCTCCAATTGCCCTGCAATGGCATAACGTATTTTTAATATTTTTATTTTTGACAATCCACATCTGTTAGCACATGTACAAAGGATTCTCTCTCCCTGTCGTCGGTCATTCTATCTATGCCTCATTCTGGCCAAAGTGACAGCAGACATTTTAGCGTACCAGTTATATGGGGTAACATCACTGTCAAAATAACGTATGCGTAGATGTCTCAATGTGTAAATATCAGTGAGTAAACATAACTAAATTTAAGATTTGTATTTGTGCCATGTTGTCAACTTATGCATACATGTGACACCAGATGTTTCATCTGTGAAAATACAAGTTTAGAAGTTACAAATACAGGTTACAAAGTTACAACTATGCAATAATACAGGTACAAATAACAAATTTACCAGTATATGAGGTAAGAACGCTGTCAAAAACAATGTGTATGTAAAGACGGAAATGTGTGCATATTAGTCAATAGTTGTGCATAAGTAAAACCCAAAAGAGGTATTGTATATTTTCTCTATAAAAATACAAAATAAAATCTTACAACAACATAAAGTTCAAGTTTACAGTTGTGGTTTATTCTTTATGAATACAATATGCTATAACAGATTGTGAATACGATTTATTTTCTATCAGAATACGAATTTACCACCAGCAGAAGAAGAAGAAGAAGCATCACTAGCGCTAAGATGACGGACCAAGAAACTAAGGTACAAAGCCAGGTAATGTTAAAAAGTTTATATATGTCTTAATGTTGTTAATATATGATCTTGATCCATCATCTTGGCGCTAGTGCTGCTGCTTCTTCTTCTTCTGCTGGCGATATGCAACAAATTCAGAGGTGCATACCGCCACCTCCTGTACATTATTGTATAACTCCACCCACTATATTCTATGTTTTAGCTTTGTATTTCATAAAAATAAGAACAATGCTTGATTTCCCCCTACTTCCCCTCTGTTCCTAATATTCCTTTTAGACTGAATTATCTCCCATTATCGTTTTCCGTCTTCCAATCCCGGCACTACGTTTAATGACGTTGAGGAGTGTGACAGCGCATGCGCAACCCGAATCGACTAACTCTGTGCTCCACTAACCAGCCTGAGATCACGTGATGCCAAGTTGCTGATGTAAATTCGTATTTTCATAGACAAGAAATCGTATTCACAAATTGTTATAGCATATTGTATTCATAAGGAATAAACCACAACTATAAACTTGAACTTTGTCTTTGTAATTTCTTGAAGCTTTAACATTTTATTTTGTATTCTTAAAGAGAAAATGTACAATACCTCTTGGATTTTACTTATGCACAACTATTGACTAATATGCACACATTTCGTCTTTACATACACATTGTTTTTGACAGCGTTCTTTCCCCATACAGTTAGCACCAACATTTGAACGTGTTAAATCCACACGCAAAAATTGCGCCCGTTTCAGGCATCAAAAATTGCATTGTGGGTGGTAAGGGATGACATTTGCATATCCTCCTCCCACGAATTTGCGCGTTTGGGTCATTATCATATGTTTTGCATAGTCATAAAGGCAGACACGCTAAAAGGTTCTGCCCGCAGTTCCGCTGACTTTGCACAAGCAATCCGATTACCACCTTGTTTGTAGATCAGTTTTGCTTGCGGTTTTGTACACGCAAACGTTTTGAAAATCAGGCCCTTAATGTAAAAGAAAATTTTGCGTAGAAAAATAAGATGCAAAGAATCCACCAATATTTGTTCAGTTTAGACTGCTTTTAGTAATAGTTACTAAAACCAACAATTCGTTCATAAAGAAATGGCACCCTGGTTGAGCCACTCCTTTTTCTGTTTGTTCATGCAAATAAACTAATACCTTTTACATTTCACAAATCAAAACTATGTTTTAAACAACCTACACTGCCTGGCCAAAAAAAAAGTCACCACAAAAAAAAAAGGTCACACACTAATATTTAATTGGACCGCCTTTAGCTTTGATTACGGCACGCATTCGCTGTGGCATTGTTTTGATAAGCGTCTGCCGTGTCAGAAGATTTATTTCCAGCCAGTGTTGCATTCATTTTTTACCAAGATCTTGCATTGATGACGGTAGAGTCTGACTGCTGCGCAAAGCTTTCTCCAGCACATCTCAATAGGTTAAGGTCTGGACTCTGTGGTGGCCAATCCATGTGTGAGAATGACGTCTCATGCTCCCTGAACGACTCTTTCACAATTTGAGCCTGATGAATCCTGGCATTGTCATCTTGGAATATGCCCGTGCCATCAGGGAAGAAAAAATCCATTGATGGAATAACCTGGTCATTTAGTATGTTCAGGTAGTCAGCTGACCTCATTCTTTGAACACATACTGTTGCTGAACCCAGACCTGACCACCTGCAGCAACCCCAGATCATAGCACTGCCCCCACAGGCTTGTAAAGTAGGCACAAGGCATGATGGGTGCATCACTTCACCCGCCTCCCTTCTTACCCTGATGTGCCCATCACTCTGGAACAGGGTAAATCTGGACTCATCAGACCATATGACCTTCTTCCATTGTTCCAGATTCCAATCTTTATGCTCCCTAGCAAATTGAAGCCTTTTTTTTCGGTTAGCCTCACTGAGTAGTGGTTTTCTTAAGGTTACACAGCTGTTCAGTCCCAATCCTTGAGTTCCCGTCGCATTTTGTGTGTGAAAATGCTCTTACTTTCACTATTAAACATACCCGGAAGTTCTACTGTTGTTTTTCTTCTTTTTGATTTCACCAAATGATCATTCAGGATTTTTTTCCGGCCACATTTCTTCCTCAAAGGCGATGGGTCCCCATTATCCTTCCAGTTTTTAATAATGCGTTGGACAGTTCTTGACCCAATTTTGGTAGTTTCTGCAATCTCCTTAGATGGTTTCTCTGCTTGATGCATGCCAATAATTTGACCCGTCTGAAACAGTCTGACATCTTTTCCACGACCACGGGATGTGTCTTTCGACATGGTTGTTTAAGAAATGAGAAGCAACTCATTGCACCAGTTGGGGTTAAATAACTTGTTGCCAGCTGGAACATAATCGCCCACGCAGTAATTATCCAATGGGAGGCTTGTACCTTTTTGCCTAGTTAAATCCAGGTGACTTTATTTTTGGCCAGGCAGTGTATGATCAGTGTTTATTATTTTAGACAAGGTAAATGTTTTTCTGTATTGTTACAGTTTTAATGCTAATCTCAATCTAATGTGGTCCTACTGCCAAAAACAACTAAACATGATATTTTTGTGTGTGTGTGTTTTCACAAAAAGAATAAAGGTTTCATACATTCATACATTTGGTCATTTTTTAGCCTTTAAGAATACGTGGCAGAATAAAATGCCCTCTGATACAGATAAGAGGGCATTTTTAACAAGATTAAGTTATTCTACAGTCTCATCGGTACTTGATGACAAGAAAATCTGTATTAATTAGTTACTTGTAGCATTCATCCAGCCATTCCTTATACCTGATCCTTCCTACTAAGGGTCACAGGGATCTCCAATAGTCAAAAGGGAAGGTACACAGTGGAGAGATAGCCAGATCATCACATTGGCAACACATGGAAAACACACAACCATTCACACACACACTCAGTCTCCAGTGAGCCTAACATGCATGTTTTTGGACTGTGGGAGGAAACCAGAATAACCGGACGACACCCAAGCATGCACGGGGAGAAAATGCAAACTCCACACAGAAGGACCCCTTTGTTGAATTCTTACAATGCGGCAGTGGTAATAACTGCACAGCCATGCAACACTCGCTGCAGCACATATCAGACTTTTTTCTACTGAACAAAAAAGGAAATATAACTTAAAATTCACTAATTAAATAAGAGGACGCAGAAAAAAACCACACAAAATATAAAAAGCATTTTCTTCTTTGTGGCATAAATGTATGTAAAGCTATTTCTTTTGTTTGCAATTTAGCTGGACGTGGTCACACGTGCAGCGAAGAGTTTATGAGGGTCAGAAACTGATCTGAGGTTGTGGGTTGATGCTCTCATGACAAAATTAGTTCAGCAGTGGTCTGTATTGGGCCTGTTTACAAACATGTGCATAGGTCACAAGCTTTGACAAAGTTTAGTATTATCTTATTCACAAGAGATTTCTACTACTGTACTGTCATGTGACCGTAGTCATGAGAAAAAAGTAGGACAAATCGGGACACCCTCTGACACCCCTCACCTTTAACATATTTAACTTAACTATACATATAATTTTAAATAATATAAACAGATCAAAAACAGCAGAAAAGAGCTTTTAAATTTTCAGCAAAAATTCTATAAAAATTCAATTTCCAATGAGAGATATATTTGAACACCCTCACATTTATTCCTACCTTAAATAGCTAAAAATACACACAGATGTATCACATCAGATGCACATGATTACAACATTGTTGCTCAGTAATTTGAAGGACATTATCCCAGTTTGAACCAAAGACATTTAGTTTGGTGTGCTCCTGACTGTTGAAGTTAGTCATGAGATCCAAAAAGTTGTTCTGCAGCCTTGAGAAAGAATATTATATTAGGCAGGAAGATCTCTTAACAGGAAAACTGTTAGTCATGTCCTCCATAAATCTGGCTTATAAAGAAGAGTGCAAAGAAAAAAGCCAGGTAAACGAAAGACATAAGAAGTTTTTGCAGTTTGCCATAAGCCAACTAGGGGACTCGACAAATATTTGGAAGAAGGTGCTCTGGTGGGATGAAGTAAAAAAAAATGTTTTGCCTATGTGCCAAATGTCACGTGTAAACATTTCTTTTCTTAACACTTTGATGAGACTATTCAGCACAAGAACATAAACTCAGGTTATGCCAGAAATGAATCCACAGCTTAGTGCAGCTGTTCCCTAACAGATCCTCTATGTCAGTGAATCATTAGGTTGGGGTCGGTACCCCATTGTGGGTTGTGAGACAGCAAATACGGTCTGTTTGCAAGGGTCTTTTGTCATCAAGGTAATTGTACATTTAAATATATTTACCATCTTTGTAAGGAAAGACAAAAAAGCAGTTTTAAAGGACAGAAAAAAAAACCTTTGGGTTTTATACCCATACAATGTAATTTAAGAGTGCCAGAACAAGTGGACAGCTTAAACAGACAAGATGTGTAAGATTTAGCAAAATGCCCTCCCTCATTTCTCCATAACTGTGCTGTTCCACAAGGGCAGCTACAAGGCAGCGCAGAGATAATAACATAAAAATTGAGGTTAGTCTCAGGTTGTTACAAGTGGTGTAAGTGTGCATCTGAGTGTGTGGTGTGTCTTTTAAGTGGTTAGATTTCATTTGCTTCTTGCGGTAACCGAACAGAAGAAGCCAACCTATCAGATCAAGTGTCTATTCAGCCTCATTATTTGCTGTGTGAAAAGAGAAAGAGTGTCGGCAGAGATGAATAAGTAGAAGGAGAAGTGAGGCAGAGGCAAATTAGAGGGCAAAATTGAGCTGTGGCTTCACACTTCATCCCTCTCCCAGACGTTTTTAGATGAAATCTTCAGGTCACGCTTGTTGCCATCATTAAGACTGTGTTGCTATGGAGATGTGTGCAGTTGGTCCTCTCGGCAGCTTCAGATTGTCTCAAAGTGACAGAAGGAAGGAGAGCCAGGGAGATGCTACAAGGCACTGAGATATGTGGGAGCTAGAAGAAGGCCCCTGTGAGCACACAACACAAAATAAATTCATTTTTGGTGTTGCAAATATGTTTTCTTTTCAAAGTGAATGTGAAGGAAAGATAAACAGAAAAGAAAACTGGTTCCAAATGCACATTTCTCTTTTATAATTGTTTTAGTTAATAAGTTATGAAAAACGTGGAAACACTGCAAAAATATAGCTGTAGTTTCGGAAACTAGCAGGGGTTTGGTCATTTTAAAATTTAAACTTGGAGGGAAAAACAAATAAAGAAAGACAGATAAAGGGATTTTGTATGGATTTGAAGTTGCTCTGATCCACCCCTAAACCGCAGAAAATAAGGAACAGTTCTGGTCAGTAGTTTTTTAAGGCCGCCTTCATACCAGATTAAATGGTAAAATGGTAAATGGCCTGCACTTGTATAGCGCTTTATCAAGTTTGAAGACTCCAAAGCACTTTACACTACAATCAGTTATCCACCCATTCATACACACATTTACACACTGACAGTGGTGAGCTACAATGCAACCACAGCTGCCCTAGGGCAGACTGACAGAAGCAAGACTGCCATACAGTCGGCACCACCATGCCCTCTGATCACCATCAGCAGGCAAGGCAGGTGAAGTGTCTTGCCCAAAGAACACAAAGACTGAGACGGACGGAGCGGGGGTTCGTACTGAAACCCACCGTTACAGGACTATTGGACTGGATTATTTCCTGTGGCTGCCAGCCAGACATACAGGGGTTGGACAATGAAACTGAAACACCTGTCATTTTATGGTGGGAGGTTTCATGGCTAAACTGGACCAGCCTGGTAGCCAGTCTTCATTGTTTGCACATTGCACCAGTAAGAGCACAGTGTGAAGGTTCAATTAGCAGGGTAAGAGCACAGTTTTGCTCAAAATATTGAAATGCACACAACATTATGGGTGACATACCAGAGTTCAAAATAAGACAAATTGTTGGTGCACGTCTTGCTGGCGCATCTGTGACCAAGACAGCAAGTCTTTGTGATGTATCAAGAGCCACGGTATCCAGGGTAATGTCAGCATACCACCAAGAAGGACAAACCACATCCAACAGGATTAACTGTGGACGCAAGAGGAAGCTGTCTGAAAGGGATGTTCGGGTGCTAACCCGGATTTTATCCAAAAAACATAAAACCACGGGTGCCCAAATCACGGCAGAATTAATTGTGCACCTCAACTCTCCTGTTTCCACCAGAACTGTCCGTCGGGAGCTCCACAGGGTCAATATACACGGCCGGGCTGCTATAGCCAAACCTTTGGTCACTCATGCCAATGCCAAACGTCGGTTTCAATGGTGCAAGGAGCGCAAATCTTGGGCTGTGGACAATGTGAAACATGTATTGTTCTCTGATGAGTCCATCTTTACTGTTTTCCCCACATCCGAGAGAGTTACGGTGTGGAGAAGCCCCAAAGAAGCGTACCACCCAGACTGTTGCATGCCCAGAGTGAAGCATGGGGGTGGATCAGTGATGGTTTGGGCTGCCATATCACGGGATTTCCTTGGCCCAATACTTGTGCTAGATGGGTGCGTCACTGCCAAGGACTACCGAACCATTCTTGAGGACCATGTGCATCCAATGGTTCAAACATTGTATCCTGAAGGCGGTGCCGTGTATCAGGATGACAATGCACCAATACACACAGCAAGACTGGTGAAAGATTGGTTTGATGAACATGAAAGTGAAATTGAACATCTCCCATGGCCTGCACAGTCACCAGATCTAAATATTATTGAGCCACTTTGGGGTGTTTTGGAGGAGCGAGTTAGGAAACGTTTTCCTCCACCAGTATCACGTAGTGACCTGGCCACTATCCTGCAAGAAGAATGGCTTAAAATCCCTTTGACCACTGTGCAGGACTTGTATATGTCATTCCCAAGACGAATTGACGCTGTATTGGCCGCAAATGGAGGCCCTACACCATACTAATAAATTATTGTGGTCTAAAACCAGGTGTTTCAGTTTCATTGTCCATCCCCTGTAGGTGTGATGTAATGAGGGTGCAGTCTTAGCATAAGGCAAGCGTGCCCACTCCTTTAAATTTTCTGGTGAGTGACTCATGTAGGTGAACACTGGTTCGATTCTACCAGGTTTCTCCACAGAGTGTAAAGGACCCAGGTTGTGGAAGGACCATAACCTCCTCATGAAAAATGCATGCATGCTCAAAAAGGATGGGGAGCTCGCCCACGTAACAAGGAGCACAGCGTTCTTGATGCACCCAGGAGGACATTTCCAGGACTCCGCAGAGATCTATTTTCTAGTGGTTTTCATATCTCTGTACAGTCTGGGTGTTAATACATTTAGTGTATATGTTTCTCAAAAAGTAACTTTGAATTTTCTTTGCAGAAATAAACAATATTTTAATTTATTTAGCAATAAAGTGAACACTTTAAACCATTTTATCTGTGTTGTTGTTTTACCTTTGCTGCAAATTGTAAAATATTCAACTAAAGCTTGAATATTTTTCATATTTAGCAGTCAATAAGGTCCTATAATTGCAAAGACACATAGTATGCTTATCAGACACTTAACAAGCTGCTTCTTTCTCCTCTTTAATGTTGGGTCAATTGATGCCATTCTGCTTTTCAACTTTTATCCGTTAATCGTTTTTCCCCCTCTGCTCTCTCTGTAAATGTATTACCAGTCCATTGTGTGTTTGCTCTGCTTATTGATTGTCTAGAGTCCAAATGTCTGTGTCAGAGAGACAGAATCTGAGCTCATCCCTCAAACATTACCAACATTTACTCTGCTGCTATAATACTGTGTGAACACAGAAAACAGCTAACTGAAAGCACAGATAAAGTTCAACCACCAAAGTATTGCTGGAGGGTTTTCAATGCAGGACAAAGACCTTTATCCTTCTGTCTGATCCCAGTATACATGTATATATCAGCATTTTCAAAGACAGTGTCTAAAGACCTTCTGCATTACACTTTGGATAAAGAAAATCCCCCTTTGATTTTTATATCTCTCTTGAAACTGAGATACTGTTTTGAAAAAACAAATGATCGATTATGGGCAGCTATAAATGCATTTTCCAGCTCAATATCTTAGTTTTATCTTAGTTTGATTAGTTTGAGCTGCACTGTGGCACAGTTGGTAGCACTGCTGCCTTGCAGCAAGAAGGTCCTGAGTTCAACTCCCTGCCATTGGTCTTTCTGTATGGAATTTGCATGTTCTCCCTGAACATGTAACATGGGTACTCTAGCTTCTTCCTGCAGTCCAGAAACATAACTGTTAGCTCTCTCTACATTGTTCTTAGGTGTGCATGGTTGTGTGTCTCTGTGTTGCCCTGTGATGGGCTGGCAACCTGTCCAGGGTGTACCCTGCCTCTTGCCTGTAGACTGCTGGAGAAAGGAACCAGCAACCTCGTGACACTGTATGGAAGAAGCAGGTATAGAAATGGATGGATGGATGATACTTCAAGACCAAGCTTGGTCATTTTATAAACTTAACACCACAAGACACACTGACAGCACTTTGATAGTTAAATCGGGCTAAAAATGTTAGACTTCAAATTTAATCTCTAAAAAAGTTACTTGTTTAGTCTTAACATTTTTAATACACCAACAATTTGGCGGTAAAAAGAGGCCATAGTACATTTAATTAACATCCAATTTGCATATAATGTAGAGATGTTCTGGATGTGACAGTAAAAATCAAAGGTAACCCAAACTTATTTCTATTCTGCCTGCAGTAATGGATCAAACCCAGCAGAATCAACAAAAGCTGTCTATGTTTTGTGATTTTAAAGTAGCTAAACTGCAAAACATGTAAACAGACTCCAGTTAAGTTATCCAAACATAGACACAGTTAAAACACAAGGGTTAAACTGCACCAACTCCAACAAAGGTCTATTCAGTTCTGGTCAGAGGTTTACGTACACTCACTCACTTGAATGCCATATTACTTTTTGGGCTTTAATGATTGATTTAAATCTCTCCTTCTCAAGAGATGAATAAAAATTTGGTTCACAAGTTTAAATTTATTGTGGATTTTCTACAATTCACTAAATTTCAGAATTAACCATAAAGGCTAATATACAATATATACATAATAATACTTAGTGGAATCTCCTTGTAGGATAGGGAGAAGACACACCCTTTTTCCAGCCATTAACAAGTGTTTGGTATTATTCTGGCAGAATATTTAACCACTCTTCTTATCAGAATTGGTACATCTCATTTAAATTGTCTGGGTTCCTGTCATTGCTTGGCTTTTCAATCAGTGATTGAATCAACAAATTTAAAGTGCTTTATACACTTAAAGTGACCAAAGTGTACTGGTCCATAAAATAAAATAAATAAAAACATGAAATAAACAATAAAATACAATGTATACAGCAAGGCACAAAAATGTAAGATGGGTTGAGATCAGAATAATTTTGAAGGCATAATTTAAGCCCACTTTATCCTTTCTAAAGCCTTGTTGGTGGTATGGATTCAGAAAACAGTAATGAGGAAAAGAGAAAAATAATTATCTTTTTTTTGGATAAGGCTGAAGCTAAATATGAGAAACGTTCCATCTGAAAGATTAAATTTCACAAAGACCAAAGTTTCTTATTGCAAAGCGATCTTTGTAAGAAGATTTTATCTACTCATTATGTCATTGCTAACAACCTGATTCTCTTCCCTTGAAAAAAATCCATTTCTTCACCAACCTCTTCCTACACTGAACATCAGGGTTACTCTGAGGGGGCATGGCACTGCTGCTGTCACTTTGAAACCTCCCTCTGCCTCCAAACAACTAACATTGTAATCAAGATCGGAGCATGAACCCTGCACACGATCACTGAGCGCTGGCTCTGAAGTCAAGAGGACAGGGTGCAGAAGACATGATTTATCTCCCAGTGAATGCATTATCTTACCGCTTTTGACCTCCATTGTCTGTGTGTGTGCTTAGCCTTGGACATCATCGTCCACATTCGATTAACTTTTCTTTCATCGATATTATTTCCCTGCAGCATTAAGTCGTGGCTTTGTATAAGCTCTGATATTAGAGAAGAGGAAATTAAAAGTGATAAGGCACAGAGGAAATGGCAGCTGAGAGGGAAGAAAGAAAAAGAGACAAAAAGAAAGCTGAGGGTACTTTTGGTTGATGGTGGACGAGTGTTGGCAAACAGATCTTCACTTGGCGAAAAACCAAAACCAGAAATAGTAACACTCACAGGCTGCAACTAAAACAGCCGTCGCCAGTGCTGCCAGCTGAGCACTTTTAACGGTAGAAAGATGCTCTCCAGAAACAGAGATGTCAGATAGATCGATCTCTAAGTGGTTGGAGAAAGTTTGATAAATAAACCCTTAGGTTTAAGTGGTAAAGAGCAGGTTTACAGACATACGATTTCACTTAACTCTGAGACATGTATAAAAACTTAAAATAAAAACATCTATACCATATATTTGCTGTCCTGTAACATTTATAAGGTAATAAATCCTCCAAATTAATACCACCGTTTGCAACAATATTAAAACTTTTTCACATTAAGACTTGAAATGTTGGTTTTAGCAAGGTCAGAAAAGAGGCAAGCACAACATCAAGTTCTTAAGCTGAGCTGCTTCACTTAAACAGCTTTAAAGTACAAAGGATGCAGATGGATTAACAACACTTGGATCAATCTTTTGCATCTGGGTTTACGGTCACAGCTCAAGTTTCCTGGTGGATTACTAACACTTTATGAGCCAAAGTACCTATGAAAGCAACAGCTTCATATTTCTTCTGTGTGTCTGGAGCACCTTTAGAGAGGTTTTACGAGCTGAGTCAGCTGGTAACAAACTGGACAGTCTGACAAACATGCCATCTCTGCACCAAGTAGACATCTTCTTATTCTTTAAAATCGTTACATTTGTAATTCTCAAGGATAGTTTTATGAATCAAACTGTAGTACAAATTATCAACTTTTGTGCTTATTAAACCTGTTAAAATGGCCCACGTGTACATATACAGTCGTGTGAAACAAAGTTTAAATCCGATTTAATATTTAGTTCTTATTAAGAAATGTTCACATATTCAGGGGTGGGAAAATGAAACTGAAACACCTGTCATTTTAGTGTGGGAGGTTTCATGGCTAAATTGGACCAGCCTGGTAGCCAGTCTTCATTGATTGCACATTACACCAGTAAGAGCAGAGTGTGAAGGTTCAATTAACAGGGTATGAGCACAGTTTTGTTCAAAATATTGAAATGCACACAACATTACGGGTGACATACCAGAGTTCAAAAGAGGACAAATTGTTGGTGCACGTCTTGCTGGCGCATCTGTGACCAAGACAGCAAGTCTTTGTGATGTATCAAGAGCCACGGTATCCAGGGTAATGTCAGCATACCACCAAGAAGGACAAACCACATCCAACAGGATTAACTGTGGACGCAAGAGGAAGCTGTCTGAAAGGGATGTTCAGGTGCTAACCTGGATTTTATCCAAAAAACATAAAACCACGGCTGCCCAAATCACGGCAGAATTAAATGTGCACCTCAACTCTCCTGTTTCCACCAGAACTGTCCGTCGGGAGCTCCACAGGGTCAATATACACGGCCAGGCTGCTATAGCCAAACCTTTGGTCACTCATGCCAATGCCAAACGTCGGTTTCAATGGTGCAAGGAGCGCAAATCTTGGGCTGTGGACAATGTGAAACATGTATTGTTCTCTGATGAGTCCACCTTTACTGTTTCCCCCACATCCAGGAGAGTTACGGTGTGGAGAAGCCCCAAAGAAGCGTACCATCCAGATTGTTGCATGCCCAGAGTGAAGCATGGGGGTGGATCAGTGATGGTTTGGGCTGCCATATTATGAGATTCCCTTGGCCCAATACTTGTGCTAGATGGGTGCGTCACTGCCAAGGACTACCAAACCATTCTTGAGGACCATGTGCATCCAATGGTTCAAAGATTATATCCTGAAGGTGGTGCCGTGTATCAGGATGACAATGCACCAATACACACAGCAAGACTGGTGAAAGATTGGTTTGATGAACATGAAAGTGAAGTTGAACATCTCCCATGGCCTGCACAGTCACCAGATCTAAATATTATTGAGTCACTTTGGGGTGTTTTGGAGGAGCGAGTCAGGAAACGTTTTCCTTCACCAGTATCACGTAGTGACCTGGCCACTATCCTGCAAGATGAATGGCTTAAAATCCCTCTGACCACTGTGCAGGACTTGTATATGTCATTCCCAAGACGAATTGACGCTGTATTGGCCGCAAAAGGAGGCCCTACACCATACTAATAAATTATTGTGGTCTAAAACCAGGTGTTTCAGTTTCATTGTCCAACTCCTGTAAATGTCATGGTAGCAGCTACTCTTACTTCATTTTTGTTGAAATAACATTCATACAATGGTTTTTGTATCAAGTTTCTGACATCAGTCTGAGGATTGTTTGCCTCACTTCTCCCGTTCAGCCGTCAGATGTTTGGGGTTTGTTTGTACAGTTTGTTTCAAATCACCCTACAGCATCTCAATGAGATCAAAACCTGGGCTTTGGCTCAGCCCAAGACTTTCCATTTGTTAGTTTTCAGCCAGTCCTTAGTGGATTTACTAGTCTGTAGCAAGTCGGCTGGTGTTTCTGTAACATCATTGATAATTTTACTCAGATAACACAGCTAAAATTATTCTGAGCTGCATTTTTGCAGAGTTACTTGACTACAAACAGATCCAGTATCATAGAAACAAAGGAGAATAAACTTGCTGGGATTCATAAAACAGTGTCATCGCACAGCCATTAATAACTAACTAATAAAAGATCTACAGCAGTAAAACCAGCTGAGAGTTTGCTGGCAACTGGCTGCTCTATGCACCTTTATCATGTACCGGGAGCTGTAAGTGAATAAACATGAGACACACTGTTGTGAATCTCATGCTCTTGCTTATGTGTGTATTTTACTATCGTTTCCAAAGCGGATAGTCAATGATCAGCTCCAAAAATGACTAGAATAAACATCACACTACAGAGAAATTTACCCAATGTGCCTCCCACATTTCCAACCTCTGAAGGACAGCAATTCAAGCAGGATTTAGAAACAACAGCTGTCAATGTTAAGACCTGTCCATGTTTATGAACATAATTACTATGAGCATTTCTGATATTAAAACTACAGATGGGACTGATCCGATCCAGTATCGTTATTGGACCTGATTCTGCAGTGATTCTTGGATAGGATATTGGACTGAGACTACCGATCCAGACTCCTGTGTTGCTGTAGGTGATACAATTTTAAGCTTAAAACTTAAATAAAAGCAGCACAATTATATAATAAAAAGTACAGAAGAATCTCATAAACTGTACAGTGATCTCTTTTGTCAATGAAAAGACAGAGAAGTATGTTGGACGGCATACTTTGACAGGAAGCATCTGTGATTTGCCAGATGGATGTTGACAAAGACTTAAGAGAGGATGCAATTATCACATTAGAGGGGAAGGCAAAATCCAAAAGAAGCTGGTTTATAAAGATATACAGGGAGAAGAATTGTTTTGAGGGGTGCAATCATCAAGTATGATGTCTTTGTGAATTTCAAAATATCTGCAAGAGTACTAATGAAAGAAAAAGTGTGTGATATCAGTCAAATTTATGTTTCCTAGGATTTACAAAAAGATAACCAGAGTATGCGCAGAGTGTTAGCCAGCTTTGACAATTTAGTGGCTTACTACATTAAGCTACTTTTCTAATCTGATCGTATATCAGCATCATTGTTGGATCACGCTGAGGTGATCGATCCACTCACAGATCCAGACTTTCTGGTTCTGATCTGCTGCAGTTTAAATTTTGGTTTGATTTTATTCTGGAACTTTTAAAGACCAAAAAAGGATGGTTATGTGAAGTTTAAATGTGAGATTGAAGCTTGTTTTGAAGGTCTACTGTACGCGAGACAGGTTGCCAACTACAGAGCAGTCTCTCTGCTTCCTCAGCATTTAGACATGTTTTAGTATTGAAAACAGAAAATGTTTGTTTTCTACAAACATAGGGAGCAGAAACGTTATATCAGACAGGAACAGCAATAATAATACTTCAGTCGACACTTGATGCTTCCCAAGGGAGCAGCAAGAAGTTCAGTTTCTATGCCCACTTAATCCTTGCAGGGGCTTGTGCCCATCTCCAGCGGCCAGCAGGATAAACCAGGGACGGGTAGCTAGTCCATCACAGGAAAAAACAGAGACACACAGTACAGAAAACCATGCATGACACATTCACACCTAATGGCAAGTTAGTGAGACCAATTAACCTACACACTAAAAAAAGGTGGGTTAGTTTGACTAACTTAACTGCGGGTTAAGAGTCATTGGGACATATGTCGCTTAGCTTTGATAAAATATTGGGTGCTGATAAAAGCAGTTCTTGAGTTGTTGCACAAGTTTTCTGTGCTTTTCTTGCTTACAGTAAATAAAGAAGTCAATAGATCTTATAATTTTGTGTTTCACATTGTTGCAAAAACTTAACGTAAAATACCTCTACTTTTTTAAACATCATTCATGAAACCAGTTTAACTAATTTAAACATTATCTGTAATACACAAATATCTCTGTAGCAATCATCAACATGCATATTACTGTACATTAGTATAATATATTTAAAAGAAAACTGCACACAGTTTTCTAAAACCTATTTAGCAAATTCAGCTGCAATTTAGCGATAAATAGACCTTTAGATACTGCACTGCCAGCTGAACCTGATATTAGGTGAGTAAAATTATCATTAGTATCAGATGCCTTTTGCAGACCTTTATAATCAAACGAATGAAGGTTTTAAGCTCTTAAAAATGCCCTTCTTGACTTTACATCAGCCTCACTCGCCCTTGGGTGCATCCAAGTGTAAAAGCCACCAATGCTGCTGCAGCAGGAGCAATCATCCCAAACCTTTGCTATTAAAATCTTTAAAAGGAAAGCTTCTTAACTCAAATAAATGAGACATAGAGGTGTTTAATGCCAAAAAAACAACCCAAATAATGCAATTATTTAACTTATTTATATTATCTCTGTTCAGCACTAGAGAAAATACAGTTTCATTGCAATGTGATGATTACATATTGTTGTTGTTGAAGCTACTCCTACTGTACAGAAGTGCTGAGCACATTTCGAACACGCTGACTTGCACCCACGGGAAAAAAAAACAACACACGTAATAAATTGCAAATCCCTGGTGGGAATCTGCTTTGCTTCATTTAAAGGGGGTGGAAAACTGATGTGGAATGATGTATAAAGCAGGGAAGATGATAATATTACACAGAAGCTGCATGTGACAGCATCACTGTGCTTAATAAGAGGGGCCTATAGGGGTCCAGAACAATGTTACCAGCACAATGGAGCAGAGATGAAAGTGGACTGAACTGGTTCAGAAATTGATTTAATTTTACCAAACGTGTTTGCTTCCTCTGCAAAATGCATTGAAATTGCTTTTGTAAGGATTGGTGCTACATAAGGGCTGTACGGTGACACAGTGGTCAGCACTGTTGCCTTGCAAGAAGGTCCAGAGTTCAAAACCTGGCTTGGGGTTTTCTCCCACCAACCCATGTGTGGGTTCTGAAAAACTGAGACAAGCAGATTAGGAGCATGATTTCTGTATCTGCACACACAATGAAACATTTTCAGTGTGCCAGTGAATAACATCTTGAAGTATGGTAGATTTCACATAAAACTGTCAATGTGTGAATAGGTTTGATGACACTTTTCTCTGCAGATTGAAGAAGAGATGTCAGAGGAGGAAAGACTAACAACTTGTGCAGAAAACAAGCTTATTGCTATTGTATTTTAGCACTTCTGCTACATATAGGCATTTCACTTATGTGTTAAAAAATCTACGTTTCATTAATTAGGCAGGAGAACATGGAAAAACACAACAAAACGACCAAATTAGGTGGACATTTTGTAAAGACGTTGTTATAAATCTCTTTTAGCAGAGTTCTCTGGATAAGGACCTTGCATTGCTAGGGTTAAAGAACTCCCAACATTCATTTTCAAGGTAAATCCAGTTGCCTGTTCTAATACTTAGATTTAGCTTAAACCATGGTTATGCACAAAGGTGCAGCAGACCAACGGTGGAGTTGTTGACCTATAGCTTTTGTTTTTTTTCCTTTTTGGCTGTTTTAAGAGCATAAGCAAAGCCGCTGTGTGTCATAAGCACATTAATCACACCTTGGCTCCCAGAAGCAAATATAGTCAGACGAATAAATGGAAAGCACTGAAAATGACCTTCAGCAGCAGTAATGTTACCGCTGTGCTTGGTGAAATATATTAACTAAAACATGCTCTTTTTTTTTTGTTCCCAAACAAAATGCATTATTCAATGCCGAGGTGTCTATGAAATTTATTGCCAGAACAAAGGGGATCGGTTCTACTAAGATAAAGAGGTGTTATCTGAGTGGCTTCCATCAGATGCAGGATGGCAACGGTTAGAAGGCAAAGAGTACAAAGATTTCCGTTTAAGGAACAAGTAATATCATCTGTTGTCTGATTTGTGTGTCTTGCTTTCAGTGAAACAAAACACAAACAATGAGCTTTAGGTTCAGTCACACAGAAGGCAGCTTGTAGAAGAAAAATGAAACACCTCGCCTGATTGCCTTCCCAGCTCCACACTGCCTGTCACAGTCATGTTGGGGCTGGTTAAAGGGCTAATCTCCAGAAAGCAGATCAATGCCTTTTCAGGTAGGAAGAAGGGAGGGAATCAGTGGGAAAAAAGAGGATTGACGGCTTTACAAGTATGAGTAAACCCCCCCCCCCCCCTGTGAGAGCAGAGGTCTAGATCAATGCCCTGGCATTAATGAGAGAGGAAGAGGAGGGAGCGAAGAAGGATGATGGAGACAATAGATAAGAGGACAGATAGGCTGAAGTATCCCACACCGACTGTACAAAAGCAAAGTGGCAAGTGTCTGAAATGAGCAAAGTGGAGACAGCAGAGGGAGGTAACACTGGCCATAAAAATAATAGGAAAGCAGAAAATTGGAGAGAAATGGACAAAGAGTGTAAGATTTCTCTGTAAGAGCTTACATTCCTGAACAGTACAGATGCAACTGACAGGTGGATCAGACAGCTCTGAACAACTTCAAGGTCTTCTGACATCTATTACAGAACTCACCTTGAGGTGGGATTTCTGCTTTTCAGACAAGTCGTTCTCTTCTTTTCTCATATAATTCTAAAAGATGGAGTAAAAACTGCTACTCTCCGAATAAATAAAAGCTATGTTGGTTCAAAGCCTAAAAGGTTTCGCTTTGAATAACGACTATACTTTTCTTGCTCATTTCATTACAAAGACGTAGTTTACACCCAATATTAAATGTGTACACAGCCCTGTCAAATGCCAGGTTACATGATGGGAAATATCAGACCAGGGATGTCTAACTTCAGTCCTCAAGAGCTACAATCCTGCAACTTTTAGATGTATCCCTGCTCCAACACACCTGAATCAAATGGCAGAATTTTCTCATCAGAAAGTCCTTCATCTCTGCAGGGACTGGGATCAAATACACCTAAATAAACCTCATTAAGTGTTGGATTTTTTTCATTTCTGTTCTCCAAATTAACGGCAAAAACAACAATGCCTGAGCAGTCAGTCAGTCATTTTCTACCGTTTATTCCATAGTGGGTCACGGGGTAGCTGGTGCCTATCTCCAGCAGTCTATGGGCGAGAGGTGGGGTACACCCTAGACAGGTTGCCAGTCCATCGCAGGGCAACACACAAACAACCAAGCACACACTCATTCATACACCTACGGACAATTTAGAGTGACCAATTAACCTAACAGGCATGTTTTTGGACTGTGGGAGGAAACCGGAGTACCCAGTGAGAACCCACGCATGCACGGGGAGAACATGCAAACTCCCTGCAGAAAGACCCCGGTTGGGAATTGAACCCAGGACCTTCTTGCTGCAAGGCAACAGTGCTACCAACTGCACCACCGTGCAGCCCCTGCCTGAGCATAAGATGATCAATATCCTAAAATAATGTAAGTTCATGTTTATTGATTGGTATAGTAAATTAAACATTAAATGTGTGGTCTAAGTTATAGCAGCAAAGCTGTCTTTAAAGTAAATGAAACCTTGCTTTCTGCACCATATCTCTAACTACTGAGTTACCTTAATCCCAGGAAAGCATTTATCAGAACTGTGGGGGTTCTGCCATCTTAAACTTTTCGCCCCAGAGCACATTACGATTAACTGACTTAAACACAAGGAAGTAAAAAGACAAACAGCCTTACTCTCATCGGGGTTAGGGGAGGCAAGGATGGCGCTGTGCTTCCTCTTCACCTCTTCAACGTTCTCTGCCAGGGACTCGATAAAACCTCGGATCTCCTCTACCTGACAGCAGAGAGACAAAGAAGTTATATAGAAATTATACTAGACAGAAAGCAGCAGTGATTGGCCTGATGGATGTTGACAGAAACCGAACTAAGGATGTAGTTATCATACTAAAGGGAGAGTCCAAACCAGAGTGAAGCTGGATTCTGAAGACTTGCAAGAAGAATGTTTTTCAATCATGTAACCTTAAAATATGATTTCTCTAGGACTGTTTGCAGCTATACTGGTAAAACCTTTTGCACGAGACAAAAAGCATGCGAAATAAATGATCAGTTCCAGTGAAGTGTACATGCCCTCATCATGGGCATGACCATCCTAGAAGCTCAATGTTAACCTCCTGTATTCATTCAAAAAGCAGTTGATGTATCTTTAGGATCATTGTCCTGCTGGAACATCCAGTTGTGTGAAAATATCAACTGACTAGCTGTTGTTTCTTTATAATTACATCCACCCTTTTTGCAATACGCCAGTACCAATGGCAGCAAAGCAGACCTTCAGCATGATGCCACCATCGCCGTGCTTGACTGGTACTGTGTTCTTAAGCTTGTCATTGTGTAGAAAATAGCTCAGTTCTTGTCTCCTCTGCCCATAAACCTTCTCTTCCGAAGACCTCTGGCAATTAACTGTTCCAACAACAACTGCAAACACATATAAAAACCTGCAGTGCATCAAAAATATATAATATGTGTAATGTGTTGATGAGTGTGGTCCTAAGGCCAATAACTGAACTTTTGTGTCAACTTCAAGTGGCAGTATTTGTATTGCCTTTGTTTTGCATTTCAAATTCAATAATCAATTCAATGTTAGGAGAGGGTCCTGTGCATACTGGACAGATGCAAGTTTAATCGTGAAAAGTCATGAAATCACTGAATTGATCTTTTTAGGATTTATGGCATTGTTTTTCTGCAGATTAATTGGCTAATTCCAATATTGGATATTTTAAGTTTTGTTAATGAGTTAGTGGCAGCTCTGTTGTAAGGCTGCAGTCAAATGGTCTTTGGCAATAAATCCACCTTGCCATTATTCACAGCAGCTTGACGATAAAACGCTATTAATGCTGCCACATTTTTGCCACATTGTTAAAAATTTTCCAACCATGAATTTAAACAAGAATATACTTTGGAGGGTATAAAACCCACCCCTAATGAATGTTTTCCTATTACAAGAAATGTTATAAATACACTTTGCATTACATATGTAATTATTCATTCATTCATCTTCTATACCGCTTATTCCATAGTGAGTCACAGGGGAGCTGTTGCCTATCTCTAGGCAGTCTACGGGCAACAGGGGGACTGTGAGAGGAAGCCAGAGTACCCGGTGAGAACCCACAGGTGCATGGGGAGAACATGCAAACTCCATGCAGACTGCCAGGACCGTCTTGCTGCAAGGCAACAGTGCTACCAACTGCCCCACCGTGCAGCTCTATGTATTTAAAAAAAAAATCTTTAATAAAAGAAAATATTATCCTGACTGTTTAATGCTTGAAAAAATATTAACTTTGAACTCTGCATCATCTGCCACAAAGATCCTAGTCTGGCATTTTACCCAATCGCCTTCCACCTGCTGCCTCATCACCAGCTGTGCCGCTTTGGGACGCTGCCTGCAGCTGGAGGAGCAGCAGGTCACATCTGTCAGCGACTTCATAAATCTGAACTTTCATCTGAGACTGTCAAACTCCTCATTTTTCCTCCTCCTTTACACCTGCTCCGCCAACAGGCCAGGCTCCAAATTTATGCATCTCTATGTTACAGTTGTCATCCACCGCCCTGAAAACAATGCCCGTCTCTTTCATTTGCTGTTTCCATTTCACCACTGCCACGTTCCTAAGTCCATCTCCCCTAAACTGAGGTCATTATTCTCAAATCATCTCCATGATTAACTGCTGATTGAATCAGTTTTTTTAATAACAACATAATTGGCTTTATAATACCAGAGGGGGGAGACCACACACTGGAGGTTACTTTTATGCCAATGTGTGTTAGCTGGAGATCAAAAACTTAGAAATGTAATAAAATAGAGAAAGAAGTACAGAGAGAGAGAAAGTAGAAGGTGAAACCGTTTAGAAACATTGTGTTTGTGAGTCATGATGCACCTTCCAGCCTTCATAAGACAGATAAATTTTATTTATGTGGGAGAAAAAAACAATTTCAGAGACCTCTGAGAGGCTCATTTACCATTTACCTGCAATAACGCGTGCGCGTACACACACACACACACACACACACACACACACACACACACACACACACTCTTGTTTTGCTATATGTAGTGAGGACCATGTGTTGACTACCATTGACTTCCATTGATTTTCAGTCATTTTCAACCCTTTCTATGCCCTAACCCTGACAATAACCCTAAACCTAACTATTACCAGTGCATGCCTAACCCTAACCTTAACCTAAAGTCAATTCACACCTTAGTCCTAAACCTAACCGTTAGCAAAGTAGGTCATGAGGACCAGCAAAATGTCCTCACTTTGGTACAAACGGTCCTCAATTTGATGGTGAAATCGGGAAAATGGTTCTCACTGTGATGCCTAGACAGGAACACACACACACACACACACACACACACAATGCACACTAGGTGCATTGCTAAATATTGCATCTAATTTACTAAGGCTAGAAAAAATGTGCAAATCCTTCAGGGTTAAAAAAACAACCTGTTATGTATTATTCAGTTAATGCCTGAAATTCAATGAAGCAATAACCATAGAAAAGCTGCTGCAGTTGTTAGTAAATTATCGACATACTATTGCTTAGGACTTGTGTTAATTTCTGCTAAACTGCAATGTTTATTTGGAAATTGTGCAAATTAATATTTTTAATCAATTAAGCCATCAGTTCTGCCCACAAATTGTCTGCTAACTGAGACCAGCACTTTGTGATGGCTACTCCAAAACCCTAACTTTGCTGTCTTTGAGACACTTTGTAGCTAATCTGGTGGTATGCTTAGGGTCATTGTTCATTTAGAATGCATTTGTATAGCACCATTCATACGCAAGGTGATTCAAATTTTTTTACATGAAGAACAAAGAAACAGAAATAAGAAACATTACAGACATCTCAGCAAGATTAGAAACCTGTTAATAACATGAAGCGTTAAAATAAAAAAATTAAGCAGAAAAAGGTAAGATATGCCAATGATCAAGTGCTAAAGCAATCACTGACCCTTATAGGTAGATAACAGTAAACAGCAACAACATATTGTCAGTCCTGATTTAAAGTACAGAAATGCTGCCTCCCATTATCCGGTTCTGGTACTGGGAACACAGTGATGAGGTCTCTGATGACCTTAGGGGTCTACATAGTTAATACCTAAGCAGTAACTCTGAATTTAGGCCCTAGACCAGTCAGTGCTTTATAATCCATCAATAAGATTTTAAATTCTATCTTTTACGAACAGGGAGCAACATGTACCTTGTGCTGCCCGGCAGCTTGGCATTAACATTTTTAAAGAACATGTAAAGACTCCATAACAATAACGTAACCAACTAGAAAAAAAAGCAGACACTATGTTTTGGCAATTTTTTTAAAATTCCACTGTTGCATGTAGCAACAGGGAAAAGGAAAACTCTTCTTTTAACCAGAAGAAACCTCCTGCATGAATCAGGCTCAGTGTGAGCAGCTATTTGCCACAACTGACGGGGTTCGAAAAGACAGAGCATACGCACAGAAACAGAAACACAGAAGCACTGATCCAGGATTATTTTCTATGTTAAAGAAAAATAAAAAGTTAATGGCAGCAGTGGCCCTTTCAGTGGCTTCATCTAGGAGAGAAACACAGCTATGCAGATTAGCTATAAGCCATTTTTCAAGTCTATAACATGGAAGAGAGCACAGTCGTAAATGTTAAGCCAACAGCTATGTCTAGGAGAGAGACAGCGTTAAACACAGAAAGACAGGGCCAAGAGTATCATCTGTAGAAGGAGAACATTAAGTTGTTGGCAGCAGAAGCTCAGCCAATGTCCTCTCCAGGAAGGTGTAACAGCTAAACAGAATGCCAGGCTGGATATAGCTTCTATGAAGAGAAAAAAAAGATAGACAAAATAAAGTTAAAAGCTGAAATAACAGTACGTAATGCAAAAGTGGAGAGTAGTAGGATAAACAAGCAGAGTGAGGAAAAGTGGTCATTATGTCCTCCAGCAGCCTAAGCCTATAGCAGCATAACTACTATGATAGCTCAGGATAACCTAAGCCACTCTAACTATAAGCTTTATCAAAAAGGAAAGTTTTAAGCCTAGCCTTAAAAGTAGACAGGGTGTCTGCCTCACGGACTAAAACTGGGAGCTGGTTCCACAGGAGAGGAGCCTGATGACTAAAGGATCTGCCTCCCATGAGCCAACAGTAAACCTGCAATCTGAGAATAAAGTGTTCTGCTAGGAATATATGGAACAATCAGATCTCTGATGTATGAAGCATGGACTAGTTTTTCAACATCACTGCTGGACAGGATATTTGTAATTTTGCCAATTTTCCGGAGGTGAAAGAAGGAAATCCTAGAAGCCTGTTTAATATGGGATTTAAATGACATGTCCTGGTCAAATATAACACCAGGATATGTGGAAGAGTTCAGACACATAATATAATATTTGGTGGAAAAATCCTGATTTTCAATCACAGCTGCTGGGTTCATCACCTAATCAGTACATCAATAGGCAGAAGGACTTGAACTTGTATTTGAATACAACAGACTCTTGAATGAAATGGCTATTATCTCAGTAGAAATGCTAATTTAAAAAAAAGGAAAATTACAATTGTCCCTTTTTCAACTGCCTTATATAATAAAATCTCAAATTTGATTCGATTGTTATAAAAACCTAATTTATATCACGTGAAAAGAAAATACTTAATGAAATGAAAGCTTTAGGCTACAGTCCATCTTTCTTGCTTTTACTCGCTTCATTCTTGTATCATCAGGTGAAAGGATCCTTGAAGCGCAAAGTGAAAAAAAAACTTGACACTAACGGTGCTTACATGCTCCTTGCGTAGTAAGCTCAGGTTTCTCCTCAACAGACTTTAAAATTTAAAATGTGGATTGAGTTTAGTATCTTTCAATACAGACTGCACACTATTCCAACAAAGCTGCATGAGAAATTGTAGATCTCATAGTGTTTATATGTACAGTGGGGAGAACAAGTATTTATTTCATCCACTGCTGATTTTGCAGGTTTTCCCTCTTGAAAAGCATTTAAAAGACTTTAATGTTTATTACAGGTACTCTTCAACTGTGAGTTACAGAATCTAAAACAAAAATCTAGAAAGGCAATTAAGCAATTAAGTATTTGATACAACAGAAAAACAAACTTTATATTTGGCACAGAAACCTTTATTTGCAATTCCCAATATCAGACGTTTCCTGTAGTTCTTGATGAGGTTTGCATGCACTGCAGTAGGGATTTTGGACCACTCCATACAGATCTTCTCCAAATCCTTCAGGTTTCAGGGCTGTCGCTGGAAAATACGGATTTTCAGCTCACTCCAAAGATTTTCGATTGGGTTTAGGTCTGGAGACTGGATAGGTCACACCTTGAGATGCTTCTTACAGAGCCACTCCTCAGTTGCCCTGGCTGTGTGCTTTGGGTCGTTGTTGTGCTGGAAGACTCAGCCACAACCCATCTTCAATGCCCTTACTGAGAGAAGGAGGCTGTTGGCTAAAATCTCCCGATACATGGCCCCATCCATCCTCCCCTCAATACGGTGCAGTTGTCCTGTCCTCTTTGCAGAAAAGCATCCCCAAAAAATTATGTTTCCACCTCCATGCTTAATGGTAGGGATGGTGTTCTTGGAGTTCTACTACACACAGTGAGTAGAGTTTAGATCAAGAAGCTCTATTTTTGTCTCAACAGACCACATGATCTTCTCTCAATCCTCTCTTCAGGTCATTGACCCGGTCCTGCCGTGTAGGTCTGGGCGGATCCCTCACCTTCCTCATGATCAGTGATGCTCCACAAGGTGAGATCCTGCATGGAGACCCAGACTGAGGGAGATTGACTGTCATCTTGAACTTCTTCCATGTTCTTATAATTGCACCAACAGTTGTCTTCTCACCAAACTGCTTGACTGTTTTCTTGTAACCATCCCAGCCTTGTGCAGGTCTACTATTTTATCCCTGATGTCCTCACACAGCTCTCTGGTCTTGGCCATTGTGGAAAGGTTGGAGCTTGTTTGGTTGAGTGTGTGGACAGGTGTCTTTTATACAGATAAATTCAAACAGGTGCAGTTAATCCAGGTAATGAGTGGAGAACAGGAGGGCTTCTTAATGAAGAACTAACAGGCCTGTGAGAGCCGAGATTCTTACTAGTTGTTATGTTGGTGTACATGACATAATACTTATGTCATCCAATGAAATGCTAATTAATTACTTAAAAATCATACAATGTGATTTTCTGGATTTTTGTTTTAGATTCCATCACTCACAGTTGAAGAGTACATATGATAAAAATTAAAGACTTCTACATGCTTTGCAAGTTGGAAAACCTGCAAAATCAGCAGTGTATCAAATACTTGCTCTCCCCACTGTAAATGCTAATGATTCATAGTAGTTAAGCAACAACCTATATAAAAACCTCAAATTAACAAAACCCTGGATTTTATACCAACAATTTCTGATCAGTTTGAAAAGTAATTTTGTGTAGGTGTGCAGATGAATTCATATTTCGATATTGTCAGCATTATAAGGGATTAAACCCTTTAATAGGTCTTTTATATATCTCTGAAAAGCTGCATGCACGTGCAAGCAGTGAATGTGCAGATGAATTAGCATTTATGACAGTGATTTGATTCAGTGTTTTTAGATAGCGCCGATTCACATCAAATGACATCTGAAGGCGCTTTACAAGACACACGGATCCAGGTTATATGCAGAAATATATAGTGAATTCTGTCCAAACAAGCTCAGTTAATTATCTAAAATGTTAAAACGTTTTCTAGCTGATAAAACTGATGTTACTGAGGGATTTCTTCCACCACTGTATAAATGTACACAAATTAAAGTAGACTTTTTCTCAATGTGATATGAAAGCAACTGCAAAACTAAAAATGGTGCCAATAGTAATGATGGGTGATATTTTTTTTCTCTTGCTCTCGGTGGAAGACACACGCGTTTTCTCTCCCTCCCTGCTGATCCCTCCACCTGCTTTTTGACTGTATTTTTTTCAGAGCCTCGCTTTGCATATCCTCCAAACTTTTAAATTATGGATTTGGTCAGCTGGACTCTCAACGTAATTGATAAAAAAAAAATTCCTACGGGAAGACAGGGTAAAGGAGACCCTCTTGTCCAGGCGGGACGTTCTTCTCTGGATACACAATGGATTCTTGGCAGCAGTGGAAGATTGTGTGCCTGACTATGATGTCGGTCGAGGACATAGAAAATGTGTACATATTTGGACTTTGATAACAGGATTTCTGCTTTTTGGAGTTGGTGGTTACCTGGCTTATTGAGTGATTCGCAAAACGTGGGCGGCTGTTCAAAGCGTTCCAAAGCTGCCTGCGATGTTAGATGGAGTCTGTAGAGCGACTGAAATGTTAAGAGAGCAGAATCGCAAGCTGGACACAATTCTTGAACATAATCGCAGCCTGGCAGCGGTTGGACTCAGAGGTTAAAGGATATAATCTTGGAGAAGTTGTATGCTTGAGATCTGCGGAAAATACCAGAAATTTGGCTATTTGGATTCACAATTGAGACATACCAGTAAAACTCTTAAGGTAGTTGGAAATTCACAACTGCCTGAACCACAACATTTATTGTTTTTCCTGATCTGTCTCCCCAATGTGGCCTTGGCAACTTCTGCTAACTGGCTAACGACAAAATATCTCCTGGATGTTATATAAACACGACGTTCTTCCCCAGCACTCCCCTACCAGCTGTGTGCTGATAGGACTATGCGGCCGATTGATTAAACTTCCACCTCTCTTCTCAAGGACAATCTCCATCAGTGTTGACAGTCTAATTCTTGCAAACACACTCAGACTTATATATTCACACCCTCAAGATTCCACCGTACCTTTGCTAAATCTTTACTTGTGTGTGTGTTGCTTACCCCTGCTGAGGTTTTTTCAGACTCTATTCTGCTAAGAATAGAGTCTGAAATATGATTTTTTTTCCTCACATCTTACTTTACCTAAATGTGTTATTTCATTACTTTTCATAGATTTTCAGATTTCTCAGAAGGATTACCAGCAAAAACCAAATACTATTAGCAATTTGGACTTTAGCTGCTCTTACACCAATGACCCAGCTTTCTTAATTAGACTACAATGGACTGTTATTACTTAGTTCAACTTCAGTACCAGTAAAAGCAATATATTATTAGCATCTGAAAATCTGGATTAAAGCTGTTTTGTACCAGTGACTCAGTTTCATTAGTTAGAATTCAGTGGAATGATGAGACTATTAGATTTCTCAGAAGGATTGTAGCTGTGTCTGTATCTGTGTTTATTTTCTTTGTGATTGTATTGTAATTGTATGTACAGCGCTTTGAGTGTCTCGTTACTGAAAAGCGCTATATAAATAAACTTACCTTACCTTACCTTACCCATGTAAAATAAACGAAACAAACAATATTAACTGAAATTGTCCACTGTACCTCCTATTTCCAAGATTGGAGAAACCAAAGCTGTACAAGTCATTCAGGATTGAAGAGTTTATAAAATCCTTTTAGGATTGTGAGAAATTATCTTGTGAAAATAATGGCACTTTTTAATCTGGTAGCCTGCAGGGCAACAGAGATGACAAAAGTCATGTCTTCTTGAAAAGAGAAAACATCCTCATAGGTTCTTGGTTTATTCGACCAATCTTCCAACAGTGATAAAATGCAGCGTTATTTTTTAAAAGCAATAAAAGACAATTACATCAACGTGTAGAAATTTCAAGCTGCGGAAAATCAGATGCAACCACCTTTACTTTTACACAAATGGCACAACCACATTATAAAAATCAATACTCGCTCTCTGAGGGCCTGGTTATTATGTGAGTAGAGGACAAAGGGCTGCAGCTGTTTCTCCACTGTCTGTCATCCCTCCTGATCTGCACTAAAACCTCAGTGAATACAGCCTCTCTAGGTGAGGTACTGATTACTGCTGTTTTCACTCTTCTTCCTTAATCTACTCTTATTACCGATTCTTCATCTTTGGTGCATATTCGTGCCTTCGAGCACTGCTCTCTCTCATTGTATATGCCTCTCAGTGTACCTGCAGCTTCTTAGACTAAATCTGTTCTTTTTATTACACCTCCATCATGTTATCATTTTGTAGTTGTCCCTCAGAAACAACAAGATGAAACTAGGAGCTGATGAATAAATGTGGATTTCTATATTATTATTCTAGGATATTTAAGGCTGGAAACATTGGCTCAAAAAGGAAAGCAACAAATACAAGAGAACCAATAAATCAGGATGTTTGCCTGATACGTGATTAACAAAGTTAAAACATTCAATGTTGCAGATTTAGATTATATACTACAAGGGTTGAGCAGTGTGAGTGAGAATAACCAAAAAATTTTAATTTAACATTTCATTTTCTGCATTAAAAGAAGCACATGCACAACGATAGTTATTTATGATTTGGTGCCTCTTTCATTTTCAGATGGTGCCTTCATTTTGGTTTTTTGGGACTTCTAGGAAATAATTAAATTGATATCTGAATAAAACCACACTTACAGCAAACAGCTACAAAGAACCAAGTTGGATAATTATATAAACTGTCCTAATAAGCACAAATATTTAACTCAAACGAAGAATACGCAGTGAGGATGATTATTTTTTCCGCTTCAAATAATTCAAACACCAGAATCAATATATATATATATATCTCTTTGCAGTGAAACATATTAAGTCTCTGAATTGGTTGCTTCCATCTGTAAGCCTAAAAAACTAAACAATGTCTCATGAGACAGACCTCATAACTGAGGCTCCCATCAGGATGTGAGAACATTTCCTCTGCCCCATTTGTTGCTCCCACTGCCATCAAACTTCAGATGTTAAGTTATTCTTTGCAAGAGTTGGGTTTCAAGTGTCCAAAGCAGTTCTTACAAACATTTTTTAAGCAATATCCATAAGACTTTGTTTCTGAGATTTTTTTTAAAATGGTACAAGTTGGATAAACATGCGTCTTTGACCTCAGAATTGTATTACACTTTATTAAAAAAGCATTTAAATTAAGCATTTAAGAGAGAAATTGTTGGAGGAAGCAGCTGAAAGCAGATAAAAAGCACACAGTGGTTGCAGTTTTTTAAAGCCGCACTGACAACTTTATTAAGAATGAATTTAAAATACGTCTAAGCAAATTTTATATTAACTTTGAAGTCTATCGAAACACAATATTCTTATGTTCTTTGATGCAGTGCCATTTAAAATTGTTATTTGTTTTATGTTTAAGTTGTAATATAAAAAAAAACATTATTCAAAAAGGCGCAAAGGTAAAAATAAAATATTGTTTTTTTAAATTTTAAAGTGGAAAGTCATAAAGGAACCAGTGAAAAAAAAAATAAATGTGACAGTTCTACTTTAAAAGAATGCTTAAATCTGGAGAAGTAAATGATCTACAATGATCCACAGGTGGCTCTGTGGCTCACTTAATATATTAAAAAATGAAATATTGCCCAGTCTTATGTTTTCATTCTTTTGTTTTGTGCCCACATGAAAAAACCTGGCCCCCCTGGTAAATTTGGTCTAGAACCGCCACTAGTTGTAAATGTAAAAATGGATTATGTAGCAGCTTATACTATATTTTTGAGTTTGTTAAAAAGTCAAACAATAAAAATAAGTGGAAAACTTTAAATTTAAAAAAGGTACAATGTGTGAATGAAATCTCAGTTTATTGGCTGTGTACTGTGGAAAAAACATCTCCACAAATAAGATTTTCATAGAGGTTGACTTATTCCAAAAATATGACTAGTATGATAATCAAAAAGAAAAAAGCCTCAAGCATTTCAAAAACATAATATTTGATAAGGATATTGCCGGAAATGTCTGCTGTGATCAAATATTTAGCTCAATGAAGAGTTGAACAGCAGACAAAAAAACTTCTCGGCAATGGCATAATCATACTTTGGGCATGTGCAGCATTTTACTTTCATATCATTGAACAAAAATTGATTTCAAATACTGGCTTATGCCAAGTGAAAATTGGTGGCTTTGAAAACTGGTCATAGCAGATTATTGTAGCTAGAATGAAAATCTAGAAATGTATGTTTTTTAAGGGTTTTTGAGATGATACTAACTTCAGAAACTGAAAATCTACCAAGAAACCCCAAAACAAAGTGACAGTTTTTATAACATATCTTATATAATGTATTATGTTACATATGTACATAGAAGTTTAATTGATGCACCTTGAATTCACAGATAATTTATCTTCCTCTGTAATTTATTTGTTGTCTCGTTGTCCTTTGAAAACTCACACATCAAAGCCCTGCTTGGTAGACCTCTTTCATAATTCACAAATGCTTCGAAACGGCATTCCACCTCACATGACCCTCTTCTGTAGCAGAATTTGTAATGACGATTTTAGCACATCAAAGATAAAGCAGCCATGTCCATAAATTGATACACACAGGTGTTTCAAAACTGAAGGTCCTGACAAACTAGACTTTTACCTTCAGATCAGCACTACAGAGCACTATGTGCGACAACCTGGCCGTCTCTATGATAAACACTTAACAGTAGAGAGCCTAGATCAATACCATGCATATTTACACTAACTCAACCATGTCTTTCTCTTTTGTAAAAACACTCTATTTACCATTTTAGTTTCTTTGTTATATATTTATACTTAAAATGTCAAAATCCTTGTTTGTGGTGGCATATAATAAAGCTGATTCTGAAATAAAATGTAAGAAAAACAAAAATGGCCATGTAAGAACAACATCCCAAATGTCTAACTAAACTGGAGCAATTCTACTTTTTCAATTTGTCTCACTGTGGGAGATCAGCCCCATTAAGGAGGCATTACAGAGCCCACTTTACTCAGAGTGAAAGATGTCACAAAGTAAAGTCAGCATGGCTCTGTATGACTGATGACTCATAGCGGGGCCCATCTCTCCAGAGATATAAACTGCAGCTACAGAGGAACGGGTCCATCTCTTAGAGAACCAGGATCATATCCAGATAGTGCTATAAGCATGTGTGCAAACAGAACATACGTGAAATAAAGAGTCAAAAATGCAGACATGTTGACGAACGCGGTTTGTGGTAAAAAAAAAAAAGGTTAATTATTAACTGCAAAACAATGGAATGATGACCTGAATCAACAAGCCTTTAGAGCGAAATAAAGTAAATAAAGATCCATGCCACACCTGAAACATTATCCGTAGTTATAAATCATTCCTTAGCAGCAGGGAGAATACAGCCCACATTATATGGATTACAGACCGAAACGAGTAGATTCAATATCAGAAGAGGGGTGCTACCCTGGCAGATGTGGTGTTACAAATAACATGATTATTAATTCATGATGGCAAGCTATGAAAGCGGTAAAGACCCTGTTTACCAAGGACAGAGGAAAAATGATGGGAAAGATTAGGAAACAAACCTGTTCAAAGAATTCATCCATAAAGCCTTTGTCCATGCCCACAGCGACTTCATCCTCTTCCTCCGTCGTCTCCTTGCCCTGCACAAACACACAGAGTTGTTATGATGTGAAAAGATCAAATAAACATGAATGTGATATGATGTTTGTAAATTAAATCAAATGCATTCATAAACTGCATTAATGATGAAAACAGCAGCAATGAGGAGATCAAGTATGATTCTATGGACTAATTTGAGGTTAAATAAAACAGCACCAACAGCCTCACACCTTCTCCACCCATCATCTGATTAGAGACAAGGACCACTTAATGACACTCATAATTAGAAACACAAAGTGATCAACAACTTATTATTTAATTACAACCTGGGGGCAGATAGAACCTTTGAGGGGTTTTGTTTTTTGCATCTCTATCAGGTTTACGTATGTCAGTGCTTTACATTAACACATAACTGTTAAAAACAGATATTTATATACACTGTAAAAAAAAAAAAAAGACATTCAGGCTTTTTTCTCTTCTGTCTGACGTTAAATCAGACTAAACTCTCCAGTCTTAGGTCAGTATTGCTACCCAGGGTTTTCAGTTTATTGAGTTCAGTTCGGGGACTATATCAAAATCACAATCAAGTGATGCTAAAATTTGCAAATGACTATGTGATGCAAACAATTAGCTTATAGTAAAAAGGATAAATGTGCAGTCAATCCATTTGCTTTCAGTTCATGAAATGAGATGCTAAACGATAAATGTTTCTTAAGAACGAGATCCTTCAAGATTTTTGCTAAATTTGGGGGAAAACTAAGAATACGGCCATGACCTCAGAAATAGAGGGGCTAATGTTTATAAAACCAGAGTGACAGCCTCATTGTGTGTTGACTAGAGCAGTTTTAATCCTGGTCTGCCTCCCATGACAAAACTGTTTTGGCAGAGAGGCCAGATCAAAAGGGATTTAGGATTCTTTATGATCCTTGATGAAGCTTCCTCGCTTTAACAAGGCACACAGGGGGCATATTATGGAGCCAGAGTTTGGAGAGAGGCTTGGGCGGCTGGTGCAGTCCAAAAATGTAAAGACTAAATTAGATCTGTATTACCACCATTCTCTGGGCCCACCTGGAATAGGAGGCACCAAAAGGGAACTGTGAAATGTGGACTGGGTAGCATTCAGAGGTGGAAGTAGACCACACTGATCTCTGGTTGTTTGAATTGGCAAAAAGGGACGTTAAAGTCCCAGTATCTACAGTAGTAGTGTCCAACTCCAGTTCTGCATGTCTGCTTGTAGAGCTGGGCAATAAAACTGTAGCAATATACATCTAAAAATAAGGATTCCTTGATAGACATATGAGAAAGGGTCAATATACACCTTCAGTATAAAAAATAAGATGAATAGCCAATGATAAAAAGAGTTGCTGTGCACTGAACCAATCGTGGCTGGAATAGAGACATGCAACATTAGGTTGATGCTGACAGCTCAGTAGCAGCCAGACGCGCTAATAGCTAATGTTTGTGCAGCTGTAGCCTCTTACTTTAGGTAACAGGTAGGACATCACTGAAGAAAAGGGAACAAAATGAGTTTCCTGAAAGAAGAGAATAAGGAAGACACGTAGTGTGCACTGCAAAGTATGTGAAGTGAATTGTCTGACAAAGTAGGGAAAAACCACCAATCTGTTTTACCACCTGAACAGGGCCACCCACTGGGGCATCCCAGATGAGAGTGAGTGCTAGGCCCCCCTGTCTCCTCCCCGAGAAACAACACCTGTACAGCGGCAACAACCAACCATAGGTTCGGCTTTCTCTAGCATCATGCCTAATGACCAAAAATAGTAGCAAGAAACGTTGTTTTATATCGTGATATAAACGGAAATCGACTGATTTAAAAAATATTATCATGATTGAATTTTGTTCCATATTGCCTTACCTCCTTGGTTAAATCACTAAATCTTAATAAAAGAATCATTACCAGGACAGTGCAGAATGTAATAACTTGCTGAGGAGAAAATGTACCTGTATTTGAGGTAGGTGTGTTGAAACTAGGAGACACAATTGATTTACAGGGTCCAAATTATCTAATGATAACATCCCTGATTGGCCACCTCAGGAAATTCCCAAATGTCCTTTACTCATCCCAAGCCTGGAAAGATCAATGGCCGACATCAGGTCACCGGGTCTGAACATTTCTATTAATCATGTAGAGCTAGAAAGAAAACATGAAAATAAAGGAGAACATTCTAATTTTCCATCATGTAGCCGGTGATTCATCCTGCAATAAATGCTTATTCCTAATCACATATCAGCCATTATGCTGCATTAGCAGGGATCACATGTGGCTTCATCTCATTCATCTAGCCACTGACAAACTAATTCACCTCCCCATTAGTGGCTTATAAAATCCATTTGCTTATCAACATTGTAATGCCAGAATGCTCGTTTCATCTTTTTCTGCCTGATGTGCCTGCTTCATTCTGTTCATAAATTTTACAAAAGCAGCAATATGACTTCTGATCCAACTTTAACCCACCTACATATAGATTTTCTTTTTAAATCTTCACTTTAGTAAAGGAGAATCACTGAAACAGTTTTAGACAAAATCCACTAAAATAAGAGGATTTCCATGGAGGCCCCATTTAGAGTGCAGATGAAACTGTGGATAAATTATGACTTTTCCTATAAAAGAGATTTTTTCCTGGGAGTACTCCATGGTCTCTTTCAAACATTAAGTCCAATAAATATTTAAAACACACATATGTACGGAGACATTATTATTAAAATTATTATGAAAAGCTACATGAGCATAGGCTGGCTGTGCCATTTATTAAAAGTGGAGAGAATATTTTTACAATTTCCACTTCACTGACACCGAATAATAATAATGAACCCAGAAAACACTTTAAATGTCTTCTTTTTACACAAAACTCCCTATAATACATCAGAGATCTGATTGTTCCATATGTTCCTAACAGAGCACTTTGTTCTCAGACTGCAGGTTTACTGGTGGTTCCTAGTCTCTAGAAGTAGAATGGGAGGCAGATCTTTTAGTTATCAGACTCCTCTCCTGTGGAACCAGCTCCCAGTTTTAGTCCATGACGCAGACACCCTGTCTACTTTATAAAATGAATTGGACTGGATTGTATTACAAATGGAACTGAACTGAAATATATGTGATTGGAAATTAATTTGTCAGTTAGTTTTCAATTATTTGTTGAAATGGATGAAGGATGTTTAGCTTGACCTTAATCAAAGCTGTAGCGGAAAAGCTACAAAAAGATCAATCATGCGAGATAAAATTTTAAACTAAATGATTCGATATAGAGCTTTGCTTAATTAAAATTAAATTCTTCTGTCTAAAATCATTTTTAACGTTTTCTAAATATTAAGAATAAAATTGGAAGATGTGTCTTGTGTAAGTCCAAATTTCAAATCAGTCGTAATGTAGATCAAAATGTGCTGGAAATGTATCTTCCTTCCGTTCTTTGCTGTGCCAAAACACAGTGAAGGAAAATAATTCCGTTCTACTAGAAATCAGCTGACAGATATGACCAGGAGGGAAGAAGGTATAAGACACAATGAGAAGATGAGTTAAAACACAGAGAGGAGTCTGGGAAAAATGTCCTAAACAATCGACTTTAGAGAGAGATGCTGAGACAGCTGGCACAAACCTTAGTGAGAGGAACGCAGAGCCACTGTGATCACGCTATTATCTGAGCCCACTCAAGATATATTTAAGCACAAAATATTTTTTATTTGTGAAAACAGTTTAACTTCAGTATAGAAACCTTCCTAAAATAACCTTGGGATACAAATATCTGAGTGAGTTAATTTACTGGTGACATTCATTGAAGACGAGCTGCAAGGAATGTGTTCTGTCCAAACTCTGGTTCTGCAGAAAGCAGAGCGAACACTGTAAGGCTGCAGCAGCAGCAGGCAGAGGAGGAAAACAAGCAGGCATTCAGAATAGGCTGTTCAGCCTCCACAGAGGGATGCTGTACCCCCTGCAGAGAAATAAGGGCTCTGGTTTTTACTTTTTGGTCAGCGGCAGAGGAGACGACACCCCGAACCTCCACCTCCCACCCAGATATGGAGCTCCCGCTGAGCCAAAAAGAGTCTGTGGAGGCCCTTAGCACTGTACTCTTGACTCAGCCCACAGACTTGACTGTCCACACAGAACAGACGCTCTGAGCCAGACACAAAAACATACATCTACACATCCCAGCTGACACACTTATGATACACAGCAGATGGCACACACACAGAGAAAACCAGGTCCATACGAGCCAGTCCTCAGTGGACCGTAACCCGTGAAATGCACTCTGCCTCTGGGCTCATGCTCAGGTGAAACATCCCAACGGCAAGTGGTGTAGTGGCCTGATTATGCTGTTTATTAGATTAGAGAGTAATTCAAGGCACCACACCAGCAGGAAGTCTTTGCACGAAGACAAAGGTCCCAGCACATCCAGGGCACACAGATAAATAGGAATGAAATTTAGTCCAAGAGTGGAAGAGTGAAAGATAAAGCAGACATGGTTAGCAAGCTATAAGCATTACAGATTTATATCAGAAGGCACAAAGGAAGGAAAAACACGGCAACTCAGCAATTACTGACAGCTGTGACAGTGTCATACAAGGTGCAACAAGAACCCAGAGAGATGCAGGCAGCTGTAAAAAAAGGCTGCAGGTCTGTGCTTACTAACAATGATCTTAGTGTTGCATGTCATAAAAGATAAGCAGCAGATCCTGCGGAGGTGAAAACCTACAAGTGCAATTCTTTATTGTTCTTTTGTATTTCCAGTTTTAAAAGCTGACCTGTTTCTGAGATCTTTGTTAAAGCAGTTTCCTACAGTCAGACTCGTAAATAAACTGTCGGCTGCACAGAGTAGTGATGTGAAAGTAACCGAATTTAAGACCAGAGGGAGAGAGATTTATCTGGTGCTTACACAGACATGCACAGAAACCCACAGGTTTTACAGTATGTGCATTTTCTATCAGAAAGACACAAAATACCTATAGATATTTTCTTGTTGCAGTGCTTGTTAAGTCTGATTTTTTTTTTTATCTTGCTGTTCACAGTGACCTACAGTTTAAACCAATACCCGTCACGCTATTGCGTAACTGCCTTGGGTTTTCTGCAGTGCTGTGAAAACGTATTCGCCGCCTTAAAGATCTCCTGGGTTTTAGTTTTTTGGTCATACATTTTTCAGATTATCAGACAAATGTTATCGTCAGACAAAATAACCAAAATAAACATAAAATACAGTTTTCTAATAATGATTTCATTTATTAAAGGAAACAATTTTCCAAATCCACCTGGTTCAATGTAAAAAGGTAATACCCCATAAACCTAATAACTATTATTATGCCACCTTTGGTAACAACTGCCATCAAGTGTTATAATAACTGGCAAAGGCTTGACTTTGACTAGGACACTCTGAAAACTTCATCCTCGTTTTAGGGATTTTTTTGAGCTCCTCAGAGGTGAACCTGCTGGGTGCTTCATATTACTGACCTACACCATAAACCAAGCGCCAGTGACCGGATAATCTCTTTCAGAATTTTCTAGGAGAGAGTAGAATTCATGGCTCCATTAAGCAGCCCTAGATTGTCAAACTACCACCACAATGTGAGACTTTTGGTATGCTGTTGTTTTTTTATGTTGTGGTAGTTTCACAGCGGCTGTAACAGTGCTGCTCGTATGTAATTTTTATCGACTGCAACTCAAGTCTCAAGTCTTTTGCCCGAATTCAGAGTCAAATCTAAATTCTCTGAGGACTGAAATAACCTCTAACCTTATAGTGTTTGTTCTTAGGTCTAAATTACCACATGAACAGAGGATAAATATCTTCCAATCTTTTAATATTTATTAACATGTTTTAATCTTTTAACATTTCAATCATCATACAAAAATTCTGCTAAGGTTTATGTTATATTTATCAAACTTTTTACCCTATTAGAAATATAAATAGGCATTTATGCTGTGAGAAAAATTATAAAAAGAAATTAAAAGGTGTTATTGATGAATTTCTTAATAAATCAAAGTTCTTTTTTGTCTGTGCAATGAGTATGTTAACACCTGTTTATTCTATATTAGATATTGGACAAAATAGGGTCTGGAGACTTTTCTGAACTAGATCATTTTTAATAATACAGGGAAAACATTTTGCAAATGCAAAAAGATTTAAAACCTTTCTTCTCAATTGTAAATAGTAAAGATGATGAAATTTTATCTATAAACTAAAAGGGACAGTTTAGTAAGCCATTTAAAGTGTTAAACATCTGAACGAACAAACAGGAAGTGCTTCTATTTTGGTATTTTCAGCTGAACTTGTTCTTGAAATGTTGCAACTAGTTTACCAACAAGAAAATGTGGGAGGTGAGTGACATTTATTTTGTTCTGATCCAAAGTAATTTAGTACAGCGATTATTTGGAGAGACATTCATTATTATAAAGCTACAACTACCATGAACAATTTGTTATGAGCCATTAACTGCCCATAATTCAGGAACATCACTGGTAAGAATAATCAAGCGTTAAACATGCGCAGCACCTGCAATCCGTAGCTCACGCGGCTTCTTTTCACTCCTCATTACATCAGATGATAACTGTGACTAAGACTCAGTCTCAGTCCAGGAGTCCAAGTCAAGTCTTACGTATTTAAGGCACAAGTCTAAGTTTAGTCTGAGGTCTTCTATTTTTCAACGTAAAGGAGTTTTGAGTTGGAGTCTCAAACTTGAGTCGCCATCTCTGTGCGCTCCAAATAATCTTTTCCCAGAAGTCTTTGGGACCACCTAAATTTTTTTGGCAAATGATTAGTAATCAGGCCTGGATATGGCTAGTGAAACTGAACTGAGCTTTGAAAAAATGCGGTTACCAACAGATAATTCCCTGCCTAGATATAAGGGTTGGTTTTGAGGTTTTCATGAACAATTCAGTTGAGCAGGGCTGCAAAGTGTTAAATTTGACATTTCAACTTGTATTTATGAGGACAGTTTAGATCTGCCTCTTGTTTCTTTATAGCCATCTTTAAAATACCTCACAGTATGTTATAGAGCTTAAAGGTGGAGTAAAGAGGATACAATTAACTGTCAGTTGTGAACCTCAAACTGTTTAAGACTAGATTATCGCAGTGTCCAGAAAACGGCTTAAGAGTTTTTATGTTTCAAATTTCAACTTGTTCTTCTAAGCTGCCACCACACTACACAATTTTATGGCCAATTTTACCCCTAATTCCTGGTCAGGAAAAGTCTGCGTGTGTGAGAGGAGCTGAAGACTGGAGCCTGTATGTATAAAGAAATCGCCGACCCAACTGCAGACACGTTTTGCCAACAGCCAATTTCTGGTAACACATCTACATGACAACGTTTTAATTACAATCTCCGTGCACACGACATTAGTCAAAACATGAAAACGGTGTATTTTCCCTGTCATTCCACTAGTTGGCGGTATGTTCTTTGAGACTCAACAATATGTGCCTGCTTTGACAACGGCGGAGTAGAGAAGCACTTTGTTGGAGAACTATTGTTAGATTTAAAAGAGTCATCAGCACAATAAGTACTCTGCAATCAGCCATTGTTATTGTTGATATTTTCTTCTTCTGTGGATTTTAAGATGTAGATTGCATTTTTCTCCTCGACACGGCAACACAAACAGACCGTTTTCAAAGAGTTACACTCTGGAACTTTTAAACTGTGCCGTTTTCAGAGAAATGTTCATAATTGTCACAGTAGAACTGCAACAAAACATTTCAGTTTTCACCAAAAATTGTTGTCGTGTAAACAGGGCCTAAAGCACAGTAAATAATGAAAGGCCTTATTGAAATAAACTAAACAATTCACATATTACACATAAAGGTACATTTATTTAAAAAAAAACATTTCAAACAGAAAAAACCTATTTATCATTCATTCTTAATGTTTTTTTGCACAGTCCTACCCAAACATGACATGATTGTCTGTTAGGATATAAATAACCAATAATCCAGAACCAACAAACAACTTAAAAAAACTCAAATACATGTTCCAACCTCTCAACATGCGTATAACAATTAATTCAGTCACCACTATCCAAATCTTGAACTTAACCTTCTAAATTGCGTCTCATTCACTTTATGGAGTGGCACTATGGAAATATAACTCCTTCTGAGAGTATCTTCTGTTACCAACACCTAGTGGTATTTTGTTCCTTCAAACAGTCGTGTTTGATCCTCAGTCTGATCCTCCAGTAAGTGTCTGATCCTCAGTCTTTCATTCGTGAAACCAAACACCAGTCCGTCAGTGTGAACACCTAGTCTTTTCAAAATCTGACAAAACTGTTGAGTAGTATGTTTCCGGCTTCAGAAATAAATATCCAGCAGCATACAGCTTTGGTTACAAAAAGCTTTTACCCTGCTCTTATTTGTTATAGCAGCAACACTCAGCAAAATATGAATGAAAAACATTTTTTCTTCTTTTTCCTGTAAATCTTACAAAAGATGCTCACACTGAAAAGGCCTTCGCTTTCACCACAAGTTTATTTCCACTTTTTGGGTAACAGAACAAGCAGCACAAGAGTTAAGAGGACATTCATAGTAGGAACAGAGATTCAAAACTAGTTCAAACTAGTTTTCTAAGTGAAAAATGGCACACGGGTAGCCCAGAGATTATGCTAACATGTTGACACCACCAATCATCAGCTGACTGACTGAGTGCCTGTCAGAATGGATGACTGGCTGACGGAAGAGGAGGAGGACGGTGTAGGTCGATTGAGACCTAGAAATTATACAAATGGAGAGGCAGCAACTGGAGAGGCAGCGCGGCTGATGAGCGGACACAAGAAGTGATAGAATGAGCCAGGAGAAGACCAGCCAAGTGTGAATCTCATTCAGTTCCTGTCTCATTACTGTTCTCCATTTTACAACATCGTCAGCAGAGGAAATCTACGAGTGATTGTCGTTTAGAGAGTACACTAATAGTATATATCCCTCTGTATCAGAGGGATAATAAAGTGGTTTATTTTTTATGTGTTTCATGCAGACCTGCTGGTTGAGAAATATATAGACAAACCTTCTCTGTAGAATCTGAAAGTAAGAAGATTTTGGTTTCTGTTTATGTCAAATTATAACAAAATCTTGGAGCCAAAGACTTTGACTTCATTAACCATAAAGTAATGTCTAAAGAATTGCAAAACTGTAAAATAAATAATGGTAGAACGTAATAAATACATGTATTTAGTGCTAATACAAATGAAGGGATCTTCAAGACATATAACTTAAAAGTAATAGAAAAAACAAATTGAAGCTGTGTTAAATGTAAAAATGGGATTAGTGTACAGTAGCGGATTCATTGCTCGCTGCAGGAACCTTTAACTGCCCATCAAACTGATGCTCTAATCTATCCATACCTTCTTAACGTTTTATGCTTTATTATTTAAAGAGCAAAAGCAGAAGAGCAGAAACATGGAAAAAATTAATAAAGGTAATTTTTAATCCTATCTTTTACAGCAAGTTTAGATTTTTTAAGTGGAGTTCTGCTGAGAGGTTATGAACAGTCAGTACCTTACATTAGTACCATGGAGCAAGTTCATTGTATCCAGCTATAGTAACTATCTGTAGAGCAAAGAGTAAAGTTGTTTTACACAGATTGTTTCTCTTGCCAAGATTTTTATCACTGACTTTGGACCAACTTGGTCTCCATTGTAAATAACCGCTGACGTTCTAATGTAAATGTGTTCAAATGTGGTTTAAATAACATTCACATGAACTGGTAAGAACTGCTATTTGTCTTGGCCCTGCTCCGACCAGCTGTTAGCTGGAAAACAACTCTCTGTTTCATCATAATTAAAACACTAAGAGGTGCTGCTGGCGACATACTTACTGCTTTGCAAAGTTATCAAAACTACATATGAGCACCAGCTTTCAAAGCTTCAAATGGTAATTACAGTTTACCGATTAGACAAGATCCTACAAAGTTTGTGATTGCAATCTGGATCTTGTCTTCTTGCCACCTGGGTACAATGTGTTTCTGCAACATTAAAAAGGCATAGATCATCAAGTCATTTTCCATTGGAAAAAAAAAAAATTATTGTTAAGATTAATAACTGCCAGACACAGACTCTGGTAAGATGGTCTTCTTGTCTGTGCTTCAGTTGATTCAGTGTCTTACCAAAGTGTTTTATGAACTATGAGGCGTTAACAACTTCACTGCTACCAGGTAAGAGCAACTAATTCAACGAAATACCACAAAGTAACAGAGCGAGTCACCCAAAGTCTTTTAGGTGATTTTTGGTACACACCAAACTGCAGCTCTCCATCCAAAAGGGTGCATTTAAACTGCAGGATTAAATTTAATGGATAGCGCTACCATTTTCATCCCGATGTGCTAATTTTAAAAACAATAAAATATGAATTGGCTCAGAATGGTTCAGGTTAAAATGTTTCATCATTGAACTGAAAATGCAATGAAAGTTTCTTCTAATCATCTAAGAGTTTCTCACAGATGATTCCATTTTTAGTGTCTATCATTGCCTGTTTTTTTTTAGCAATGTAGGAAACGGTTTCGGAATAGTTGTGTGAGAATTCGGCTTGTGATTCAAATCAGACGATTTCCTGCTTGACTGCTGAATATTAACCGACAGGTCGGGTACTTGAAAACCCAATATTTTGTCAGATCAGTGAACGCATCATACTTGAGCAATACTAGGTGACGCTGACAACAGTATTCTTTGGTCTGGAAGTTGTTCCCACAGTCAGCTTTTTATTGATCTGTTAAGCTTTTGAAAATTAGGTCAGAGGAAGCACACAACTTGTAGTAACCCTTTTTAAAGTAGATTGTATTAAGGCATGTTTGCTGTTCTTTCACACTGTTACAACAGAAAGCTTGACTTTGGCTGCTGGTCATTTCATCATTTGTAATTTTGGCTTTTTTTGGCCCTACTTTACTTTTTTTGGGTTTAAAAGGGACATTATTTTGTAACCCCCCTGGCAACGTTTTACTGAATTAGAAAAGTAGCAAATTATCCAAAGACAACTTCAGCAGATATCAGGGACCCTGAACTTATAGCAACAATGTTTTTTCTTTCAAGTTTTTAACCCCCATCTGTTACTGAGCATGCTCAGTTTGAACGTGTTGGGAGCTATTTGAAAATCTCAGTGTTGAGGTAAGGTTTAGTATTTATTACACACAGATAACAATAATTAGAGCTGGCAATTCTACTCACATTAATCAGGCTAATTGCTAATAGAGGATGCTCTACACAGTCTAAAATGTCAACTTCCAATTATTTTGTTTTTTGTCTTTGTATCTGGATGAATCCAAATATTTTGTCAGGGTTAGGACTTTGTTTGTGTTTAGTCACTTTTTATGCTTATATTTAGTATTTTGGTAGTCGTGGTTGTTTTGATTACTTCCTCTCACTCCTGATTGTTTATGTCCCCCCTAGTGTTGTCACCTTCCTCGTTCATTGCTCCTTTGGTTATTGTTGCTTTCTTAGTTTTGACTTAGTATGGTTTTCTCTGTATTATTATTATTATTACTATTATTATTATTTATTGTAGTCCTCTGGTTTCCTTGTATTTCCTAGTTCAGTTTCTCATTTAGTATCTTTGTGTTATTTATGGTTTGGTATTTGTCCTCTTTTATATTCTACTAGGTTACCAGTCTTATTTTCTCTGTGTTAGTTTCTTTCCTAGTTGTAGTCCTTTCTCGTTTAGTTCCTCTAGTTTAGCTTTATTCTCCAGCCCCTCTGGTTAGGTTGTGTTTACTTATTGTTTATATTTTGTTTGTTTATATTCTAGTCCTCATGTTCTCTGCTTCCCTTCCAGTCTATTAGGTTTGTTTACTTTTGTAGTCAGGGTTTCTTTATGGTTTTGCTAGTTTTTAGGTTGTTGTGTTCCCTCCGTTTTCTCAGTTTCCTTTAGTTCATGTTTATTCTTGATTTTTATGCTTTATTTATCTTGGTCTATAGTTTCAATTAGGTCTGCTCACTGTTGTGTTAAATAGTCCCTTTCCTCATGCTTAGTTTTATTAGGTACACCTGTTCCCTCTGTCTCCCTGCCTCCTTGTCTCACCTGTTCTTAGTTCCTTTGATTACCTGCCTTTGTTCTCCCTCAGTATATTAGTTGGTTTTGTTTCATTGTCCTTTGCTGGTTCCTCTCGTTGCACAGCTCGGGTCTACCCTCTACGGTCATGTATCCCATGTTCCTGCAGATGTAAGTTTTGGATCTCTGGTTTACCTGCAGTGATTTTGTTACGCTTGTAACTTTGAATAAAGCTGAAGATCATTCGGAATGCTGCTGCCAAGCTCTTGTCTGCCCTTCGCTCCACCCCAAAACCTCACCGTGACATATTTCCCTTAGAACATATGCCTCTTCCACACTTTGAAGATGGCTATTGTTCTTTACAGGTCTGACACTCAAAACATCCTCAATCAAGACTTGAACAAATCTGAGTTTATTCAAATAAGGTGTCTCTGTCAGATAGTAGACCCAATTACCAATGCCAACATCCAAGTACGATGCCAGCTGCAACCTACTCCTGAAAAATAAGTCCAGGAACACAGGCGATAGAGGTGCAACCACATCTGCAGAAATAACGACAACTGAAACCTGCTCAAGCTCTTGTAAGAGCAACTAGCTAACACTGGCAAAGCAAACTGGGGATTACCTAAAGTTTGGACAACTTGATTTCAGTTATAAACGATACCATGCGAGACGATGTCAGCAACAACTACAAACTAAACAACATCTCCAGAAGCACAGGCCACCGTTCTGCACAATGAACACTAATCTACTGATGCAAGAATCACCAATCAAGCAAAGCCCAGCATCATACACTGTAAACTGTATAAAAACATCATACACAGGATTTGGCATCCAGTGGTGCCAAAAGAAGCATTTTGGTTGCAGGAGAGGTTTTTTGCACACTCAATTCTAAAGAAAAGAATTCATGACTGATCAAAACAGGGAGACTAGAAAATATATTTTGAAGGCTATTAATTACAGTTCTCAAATAGAAATCATAATTTCATAATAAACTTGTATCAGCAGTTCAGAGCTTCTCAAAAACGGGAGTTGGGAAATTGACCACTCCTGTGTTTTATGTTGTGTGAGTAAAGACAACAATAAAGATGCATAATTAAAAACGTGAATATCTGTCAGTCCTTTTCTGTGCTCGACTGTAAAGTCAACTACTTGATCAATTACCATCTGTCTCTTGTTGTCACATGCTTACCCAGGATAAAAAAGTTCTGCAAAGTCAGGTACTCAGTGAAATAAATTGTCCATTGTTACCACATACCCAGGTGGAAGGATCATATGTCCACTGTTAGCACATTTACGTGGAAGGAGGGATTGCTGCAAATTTACACAAATTATTGCAATCATCTATTCACTGTAGCATTTTGATTGTAGCAGAGGAGGGGATGATTTCCATACATAACTTGTTCCAACTGGCATTATAAATTTTGGTTGCATTGTACTACAACCAAGACCTATGTGGGACTTGTGTAATTAAATGTGAATCTGCCTTGGACTGGATCAATCTAATTATGTTTTTCTAGGTTTGAATTAGATCTGCTTGCATCATAAAGTCCATTCAGGTGACATTTGTTGTGAACTGGCACGCTATCAAAAAACTGAACTGAACCTCCTGCAGTTTTTACATGAAAGTTACTGTGAATTAAGTCTCATTTCAACACTAATGCACAGAGTTAAAGTAATTTCCTTTTACTACCAATCCTTCTCAATGTCTTTCTCCATTAATTATCTTCTTTCTCTTATCCGCCTCACATGTCCTTTTATCACCTCCTCGCTACAGAGTGTAGCTTCACTACAGAATCATTACTGCAGCAGAGCCACACACCATGGGCTCCGTTACCTTTCTCTCCCCCTCCCCTCCACAATCCGTCACTTTCCTTCCTTCCGTCTCGCAATCCTCCGTCTAGACCTCAAATTTTATATTGCGTTCATCACATTTCACTGTGCTACATTTCAACTGAATTAAATAATTTATTCCTCTTCTCTCTGCCCGCTCATCACCCTCCACCCTCCACCCTCTTCACATCTTTCTGACCTTTAACAATGCAATCATCAGAGTGATGCCATTTAAAAACAAATAAATACAAATTTACAAAGCGCCACAGAGCAAAAGGTTAAATAATGACTTATGATGTGATATCACCTTGACTATGAGCAAATCAATATCAGTCAGTTTCAGGTGTGAATATGAATGTCAGCAGCTGTCAGCTCTCAGAGAGATATCTCTTTGTTCCACAGGGACTCACATGAGAAGAGTGATCTTTCAGCCTAAGTCGTGAATTTTTCCACGTTTCAGCTTGTTAGCTCATAATTAGCCGATGGGTATGGATGTGAATATATAAATTACAAGTGATTGAGGATTTTCATACACAGACTCTTCCATCCTATGTGTGCCTGTAGGCAGCAGAGCAGGACTGGCCAGTATTCAGTTTGGCAGGAGTGGAAGAGAAAATGCCATAAAGCCTCAATTGAACTTTAATGACAGATCACAGGCTGAAAAGAAGGGATGTGCAGCCACCGCTTAGCTTCTTCCCTCTGAAATATGACAGGAAAGCTCCAATATGTGACTCGCTGACCATGAAGGATTAGGACAAGATCCATGCTCTACTAACACAATCATACTGTGGAAATGGAGGGGAACATGTGGCAAGGTGTGGGAGGAAAAAGCAGGACATGAAGAGGATGTATGAGGAATGGGTGAAACAAAATTATGAAAGGGAATGCTGGGAAAATAAAATACAAGAAACAGGGACGGGAAAAGAGGAAAAGAGCTGAGGAACATTTTTAATCATTAAATAATCTACTAATTATTTAATTTATATTTATGTAAGTAATGACAGTAAGCACTTAGTTATAGACAGCTTAAATGAAGCAGAAACATCTGCTCAGGATGTTTTTATTGTTTTTTTATAGATTTAAGCAATCGTTAATTTCTAGTCAAAGTTGTAAATTCTCAGTCTAATACTTGTTAGGGTGATTAAGAAACCAGTTAGTTGCACTGGATTATATTTACATTAGAGTAAAATGGGCTGAATACATGTACATGCCACAATTTCCAGACTTTATTAGTAAAGTCTTTTTAAAACCATTTAACATTTTCCTTCCACTCCACAACTAAGTAGTTGTCATATTGCAAAGAAGTGGTGGAGGACCAAAGCTGCATGGTGAGTAGAAAGGATTTAATAATAACTGAAATTAAATGTACAGCAGGGAACACAGGCAGGGTAACAGGCTAGAACACAGAGACATGGAACTAGGGATGTCAGCAGAGGATCCGACAGAGAACAATGAGAACCAGAGGGTATTAATACTAAGGAAGGTAGAAAAATGGACCAATAAACTAATCAGGAGCAATATGAGGCAGCTGGTGACCAGAAATGCAAGGTAACTGATGGAGGTAGATTGATTAACACAGAATGATCAGGGAATCTAAAAGGACAGGAAATAAGTAAACAATGGAAATACAAACTCAAATAACTCAGGAATCCAAGAAAGTAGTCTAAACACAAGAATAAATCATGAACTTAATCCAGTATAAACAGTAACTAGAAGAACAGAGACAGGGAAGTGCAGAGAAACCAACAAATAACCTAAACCTACTACAAACAGATCCTGACAGTACTATGTTTTGTTTTGTTTTTTGTCACAGTTATCAAATAAAATCTGATTTAAATACATATAATGTTTATGGTTATAATCTGACAAAATGTTGAAAACCTTAATACTTTTGCAAGGAACTGTGTGACGTATTTACCCGAGTAAGGTCTCATATGGTGGATGTAACGGTAAAACCGTTAAAAAGTTAGGACTGATTTCTAATGAAAAACATACAACACATGGAAAAATTTGCTTTTCTACCCGGTTTCAATGTTAATATAACTGCTAGAACGGATCAACACTGGCTACTTCTGCAGTGTCAGTTGATTCAGTTAATGAGACAAGAAATAATTAAAATAGCACAGCCAGGCTTCTGCAGCTGAGTAATTTTCTTCCACTTTAGTTTCCCTAAAAGTCCCAAAAGATGGAAAAGGGCAATGTCATAATCTGCCTGTGTCTGGGGTTTTGGGTTTGAGTTCTGTTTACTTTCTCTGTGCTGCCATGTTCTTCATTTGCTTTATTTCAATTCATTCACGTTTACTACATTCATTCTGATGTTTAGGTGTTTGTTTCTTCCTGGATTCCTATGTTAGCTGTTTTAGTTTATATTTTCCTTCAAATCTGTTTTCTCCCTGTTCATGTTATTTTGGTAGTCTTGTTGTTGACCTATTTATGTTTTCTGTTACCTCAATACACTCCCTGCTCAACGTAACACTGCAGGCAGTAGGCTTCTTTTAGTCAGCTAACCAGCAGTGTGCAGCAAGAGATGGGGAAGGGGCCCTCTGTGCTCCGTTTAGTGGAACAAAACTACCGTCACTTTCTCTGGCATCTCATTGAAATTTCGTTAGGCTGTGACAAAATGAGGCAGGATGGAAATTGTTTTTGTTTTTTACTCTGTAATTTTTTAAACCATTGGAATACCTCGATACCAGTAACTGCTCCATGCGTATGTCTGAATCAGAGTCATCGACTTGCTTGTTAAAGAAACCAAAAATTAAAAACTGGGTGTGAGTAAATCTTGAACTTTATTTTTTCTAAAAAATTCAGATGAATGAAAAATAATTGCTCTTCTCTGAATGTTTAAGGGAGGTGCAAAAAAATTAAATGTGATGGCGATGATGTATCAGAATGGCATTCACTGCTTCATCTGTTTAAAATGAGTCCAAAAATGTATTGCAGATCAAACATAATTATACTACTAGGCATATTACTGGTTACCAGTATCAAGATATAACAACGTTTTAAACAGGTACAGTTTGAAACCTGTAAAATCTGTCTATTATATCGTTCTTGTACTTAAAAGTCCTTCTAATGACATATCAGAGGAAGAGCTGATGTGACCTGAGTTTGTAGTAACACAGTATAGCTCCTCCCCTAGCTCCTGCTGCACATTGCCTGTCAGCTGACTTGAAGAAGCCTACAACACTTAATCCTGTTTCAGAAACTAGAGTGCCACCTTCACTCTTATCAGGGTAACATGTCTGTTAACAGGACTACTACAGCACATAGCACAACTAATTAACCAGCTGAGCAGTTCGTTTTTCTGCCAGTGTTTTAACATTCTGTGCAATTAACACATTTACTTGAAAGGTTAAGTCAAATTTAGTGAATGTTTATTCTATGTCTCTGCTTAAACCTATGCATGAAGTGTCAGAAGGTGTGGAAATTAGCACCCACCACTAGCCAAATGTGGGTAAATTTGACTAACTGGTTTCCAAACTGGAAAAAAGAAGTGAAATGTTGCTAGTATGCTTCAAATCTGCTATCGTCAGTAGAAGAGGAACTAATGTTTTGTTGTTTTACTGGTGAAAAAAACCCCTACCAAGCTTTCTCAGGAGACTGTGAACCAAACATAATCGGCTGTTTTTTAATGAGAAGTGAAAAGATTAAAAAATGACAAATGTCAGATAAAAATTTTATCAAGAGCTTTTTGTTTTGTTTCCAGTGTCTCAGCTTTGGTCTTTTTGTCCAAGAGTGTTTTGGATGTTTTATGTCCACTGTAACAACCAACAAGTTATATTTATTTTGTTATAATCCTTAGATATTTGAATTTAGGGGTTCTTTCATGTCTCTCTTCATTTCCGTGCTGTTTATATTCTCTTAGTGTTGCCATTTTAGTTAATTCCTTTGTGCACTATTAATTATTGTGTTTCTTGTAAATATAGAAATTCTATGTTAGATTTTTCTAGGGTTTTATTTATCTCCCTTCAGTTCCTCTGCCTTAGCTGCTTCAAATCATCACCTGATTTTTCACACCTGCTTTCCATGCCTTTCTCCTATCTTCCCTCTGCATATTAGCTCTCCAGTTGCAATACTCATTGGTGATTTCTTCCGTTATGTTCCCTTCGACTCTATTCCTCCGTTGCCTGCCTATGCTGGATGTTAAGTTCTCCTTGTGCAACTACATTTGTAAGTTTTTAATTTTATTATTAAGCATTGCCACTCATATCTGTAGTTGGGTCCTTCCCTCAACTGACAGCAGTCAAGATCAGCACGTCTGCTGTAAGGAAATGTGGTTATGTGACTCCAGTAATAGTTATTTTGGTAGGATTGGGGGTCATAATATGTCATATTTTATAAGAGTTAGCTCTAACAGAAATACAATCAATGGAAATACGATGCAATACAAAATCTTAAGACGACCTGATGCAATTAAATTAAGATGTACGAGTGTTCAGCATGCTTAGGATTATTTATTGCCATAATTCATTAGAAACACACACTCACCAAACTATCAAGAAAAATAAAGTGAAATCCAATCATCATTGGTAGTAGCTGTTTTTTACATGTACAAAATAAAAGTAAGACTGACCAAAATGGTAATGCATGGGTAAGAAATCAAGGTTTGAATTGGCGAAAGATAAAACTAACCCAGAGCTGTCAGCAGAACATGCATGGTATTTTGCCACCTGTCTTTTACTGTATAGTTATCTTTAATAAATTGATTGAGAAAGGATAACCTGGATTTGTAAAAAACAAATTAGATTTTTTTTGTTTGTTTCCAGGTCAAATATAACAGGGACGGATGTTTGAAGCAGTGGCCGTTGCAAGTTTTCTTCCACAAGTCAGTTTAATCAATACCTTAAATAGTTTCAGCTGCAATACAAATAATTGTTGTTTTTCTGTTTTTAAATAAAATAAATTAGATCATGTTTCTATGTCATCTTCCTATAATAGGGGTAATACTCATTTTATCATAATGTCTCGGGGCGAAACAACTACTTAAATTTGGCACACCCCAAATAGTTTTTCACTGATAATTTATGACAAAACTTGCATCTAAATTGAGACTAATGTTTTTTCTAAAGCAAATCACTGGAAATTGTTTCAAACCATGCTGTCCTGCTAACTGAAGCTTTTCCCTGAGAAAATGTGTGTTCATTGATTGCAGCTGTTTCTGTTGCAGTTCTTCCCACTAAGTAACACCTGTCCAAATTCCAACAAAAACAAATTCAGACTTTAATTCATCAAATTCACCTGCAGACTCCGACAGGAGAGCCTACTTAGAGTCTAATGAGGATAATTACGATTTAAAGCTCTACTCTTCAACAAGGGTTTTATCTGCTCTGCTAAAGAACCATTCAACTGCCATCAATTATGAGATGATGAGAGAGCAGGAGGTCAACACATTAAAAATTCAATTTTAACCAAGATTAACCAAAGCCAATCTCTCACAGCAGATGGGTAATGTTTGATTACAGGACTGTTGTTGGTTTTATAACATTGGGAGCTTAATTAGCCCCTGGATTGGAAGAAGCTCAAACACAAACTGTAATTTCATAATTCATACATCTACAGGGATTCTCACTGGCCCGAATCAATTGTCGAATAATAACAGTTCAACAGACAAATTTCAGAAATAATCGTTAGCAGCCAACAGATACTGGATATCATGGCAGCTGTCAACTCATTTGCAAAGATAGACAAGTCCCTGGTGAGATGCCAGCTCTGTCACACTCATTTCATGGCTCATTAATGCAGCATCTACGTGTTAATGAATAAGATGCTGGTGAGTGTGCCTTTCTGATAATGCTGAACCATGACGAGGCATTTCACTGCAACTGCTGACAACATCGATAGGTCTTAGCACAACCTGAGTGAGGCCAATGATTTCCACAACAGATCCATGATTTTACAGATGCAGGAATTTACAAACAAGACACATAAAGTCGCCACAGCTGCTCATATTGAGGCATAGGCCATAACAGATTCTTTCAAAACTCAGCCTTAAACCCCCAAAGAAAAGCCTCCTTGCTGAGCTGCCTTGGGTCACTCATAAATCACACATTAAGCTTGCGATGTCCTGCACAACGTGAACTTTCAAAAAAATCAAGCAGAACCAAATAAGGCGTGGAGTGCAGCTCTGCAGTGTCAATACAGAGGTTTAAATGTAAAACCAGAATCAGACGTCTCCCATTCTAAAGGGTTAAAAATGGCTTGAGGCCATATCTGTTGTGTTTGATTTTCTAGCATAGGAACTACTGAAGAGCATCCCATGCCTAGCTCACAATAAAGTCACTGAAATTACCCTCCTCTGTAAGGTGGCTCACATACAGGTGGCTCCCCCATCTGGGCAGAGCTCCTCCGCATTAAAAAGAGTCAACTGAGGTGTTTGGAGAATCTTGTCAGGATACCTCCACGGCCCGTCGCTTTGAAGGTTTTCCAGGGATGTCCAGAACTTACTACAGGGACAATATATCCCTTCTGGCCAGGGAATCTCTTGCAGTCCCCCAGAATAAGATCCCTCACTAGTCGGAGGGACATCTCAGTTCTTGGATAAGAGTAAGTGTAAGACAATGGCTATATGGACAGACCTACTACTGGACAAACTTAACCTGTCAGGGAGAAGTTCAGCTTAAACCATCCAGTTAGGTGCATGATGAACCGGGAGTTTTCTCCGGCTTTATTGCGTAGTACTGCCCTTTCCCTACCTGTTGCTGTGCACTGCCAAACAGCAGGCAGGAAGTAAGCTCGTAAATTTTGTCCTCACTTAGAAGAAGTGATGCTTCAGTCTACGCATTAAAATCAAAACAATAAACACATGTTTCAGATAACAGTATTATAACTGTAACAGTCACTTAGGTAAACTGTTTTAGTAGCAATAGAAATAATTCATTTGAAATAAAAGCAATTAGATCCTGTGTCATAAAGTGTGTTTTTTGGTGTAGAACCCAAATACTGACAGATCTTTGTAGATGTACAGATCGTACGCCACTTGAACCAACAGTAAGACAGAGTACCAAGGAAACAAGGGAAAAGGAAGATAACAAATCGAGGAGAGGACAGGAAGCCACCTGATAGGAAAGGCCCAAGAGCAATAATACACAAACTTACTATTATTGTCAGGATAAAAGAAAAGAGAGTTTCTGTTAAGGAGTTGAAAATGGAAAGAAAGCAGGTCAATAAAGCAACCAGGTAAGATAACAGTCAATACAATGTCATGATAAAATGAGGATAACAGAGTTGTTACAGGTACAGCATGAATAATGCCAGCCTAAGTAAATCACTCACCGCCACGAAATAAACAATTGCATCTGATTTATAACAGTCTTAGTGGTGTGTGTGATATCTGTAATAACCTCATTAGTAAAATTCCCTGTAGATCTGAAAAACACATCATATCTGTGCCATCTGTCCCTGCTGGGCCAACTGGGAACAATGGGAATAAGCTGATAAGGAGGTGAGGGGTTGTATGACCGTTTTAGTTTTTGAGGCTGGCAGCCATTGGCACAAAAAGGAGCAATTGGGAGGAGAGTGCTGAGCAGGTTTTGAGCTCATAACGAAGCTTTAAGTGCATATGGGCATTGCTGAAGCACAACTTGAATCCTCACACAAATATGAACAAAACCCAGTATCCTGCCAACATGACACACAGGATGAGTAAGCTCGCTGTGTGATTCGACAAAAGCACACAGGAAACACATGAGCAACAGAATATGGAAAACTCAAACTTCTTTTTGCAGTAAGCACACAATGCTCTGCAAAGGTATTACCACTGCTTAAACAGTTTTGAATATTGACACTTTACTACTACCACATCTTATTATGGATTTATGTAACAGACCAACACAAAGTAATTCCCAAGGAGGCAGGAAGAAAGTTGCTAAAAGAAAGTAAAAAAAGATCTGATCATTTGATCAGAACAACAGGTAAGGCACAGATGACAGGCAAACTGGCAAGGCAGGAAATGAAAGGAAAGGAACTGGTGAAAGTGAAGGAAACTGATTTATAACTTTTGGGGAAGTGACTGATGACATATGAACCAGGTGAGCAGAATTAATTTAATGCAGTGGATTTGAGTGAGAACCTAAACTGAGGAGCTAAGGGAAATTGACAACACATAAATTAATACACAGGGATCTAAACAAGATAACAAAAGATCCACTGAATTAAAGACTAATGATTACCACAAAAATTGTAATCCAAATCAACACACAAACTGAACAGAAAAAAAACAAAGAACCTCAAAACAAAATAGTGAACCTGCATGAGTGACAAAACCAAATAATAGCAACCTAAAAATGATCTAAATGCAAAACAAAGTCAACAAACAAAACACAAAGACCTGTGGATTGTGAAATTTTTGTGTCCAGAGCTGAATGTACAGATCTACAGACTTCAGTCTGTAGATGGACAGAGCTAGTAGAGACATGGACCCAAATAACCTGCAGTTATAAAAGCAAAAGGTTGTTCTTCAGACTCAGGAGGCTGAATACAAATGCACGCCACACAGATCCGCTTCACAATTATGCACAATTTGTGTTGGGCTATCAAATAATGTTCCAACACAAAACACTGAAGCTTGTGCTTGTAACGTAACAAAATAGTAAAACATTTAGGGGTGTAAATACCTTGGTAAACCACTGTACTTTGTTTTGCATACAAATACCATAATGTATTTCCTTGAGATTCTGGGAATAGTGTTACCGCTTAACAGTGTGGAGATAATTTTCTTTTAAATGAAAAATAAAAGACTTCCAGTCACTGAGATGTGCGGATCTTTAATTTGGCAGAGGAGTACTGACTCGGGAGGATCTGAGCTGGATGGATCTGAACTGAGGCAAAAAAATAAATTATAAAGAGATTAAAACAACAGTTGAACATTGGTCTTGATGAAGCTTTTTCAGAGCTGGAAAGTAAATGTAATTGTTGTACTCTCTAATTTTGTTTAGAGTCAGAAACAAAATCCCAAATCAGCCAGTTATTATCCAGTTCACACGCGGGGGTTTGCAAGTCAACTGTCAACAGAGCTGCATGGGAGATAATTGGATACATTATTAGCTAGTCTGTTTGCCTACATGAATCAGAGTTATAACCACTATAAATAGTGCATCCATCTATGCAATCATAGTCTGCCATGTTTAGGGTCCAAGGGGTTGAAGCTGAGACTGGTTGTTGTTGTGCAAAAGACAGGATCTTGGAAGGATCACCAGTCCATCACAGAGCCAACACAGAAACTAACACCTATGAAAACTCATCCATCAGGTAAATTTAGAGTATCAGATTATGTGTGTGTCATTTTTAATTCAATATATTTGCCAGAAAAGTGAAGATAACTTTACAACCAGTACTGGCCTACAGAACGTAGGAGAAGCAAGTACCTCTTTTTCAAAAACTGCCATTCTGTTTCTAAAATGTTTTGCATAAGCAGTATTGATCTTTGAAATACCTTCATCCACAGGAAAACAGAATAGGAAAGAAGAAGACTTGATGTATGGAAATAGAGGTGATGTGCTTAGTGTTGAGGGCTAGGTTAGAGATGGGGTTATTACATCACTAAAGCCAAAAACAGATATTTTAAACAGAACTCTCAGGCTCACTTTCATCTGAAAAGAGCTCTTCAGACCACTGAGCAACAGCCCAGTTCTTTTTCTAAGCCCAGATGAGATGCTTGTGGCCCATGTGTTGGATTGGTCTGTGCATAGAGGTTCTTGTTGCGCTGACTGCACCCTCAGTCCACTCCTAGTGAAGCTTCCTGAATGGATTGTCTCTTGACAATCCTCTCAGGGCTGTTATCCATGTTACTGGTGCGCCTTTTCCTACCTCACTTTTTAATTCCACTCAACTTTCTATACATAAGCATAGATACGGCTCTCTGTGAACAACCAGCATCATTAGCAATGAGCTTTTGTGGTTTACCCTCCTTTTGGAGGGTGTTAGTAACTGTCTTCTGGACATCTGTCCAGTCAGCAGTCTTCCCCATGATTGTTTAGCCTTCTGAACCCAGACTGAGAGACTATTTAGAGGCCCAGGAAACCTTTACAGTGGTTTTGAGATAATTAGCTGATTAGGGTGTGACACCATGAGTTTCCAATTAACTTTTTCTGAGACATTGAATTTTAGGTTTCATTTTCTGTAAGCTGCTATGACATTTCAAGACTGGAGTTGTATTAACATGACAGGGGTAAGCTTTTGCTTTAATGCCTTTATGTTTAGGTGTGACCTATACACCCATTTGTACTACTGCAAGTTACATACTGACTAGTAATAACCAAATGCATCTTGACATAAATTTGCAGGGATCAGAGAAAATGTGAATAGTATTGCATTAAAAAACTTGCAGTTTCTTGTAATTGTTCTACACATCACATTAATTCGGTTAACTAAGGTTATTGGGAGCTGTCGCTACGTTTAGTGGTCCTTCTACACTTCCACTATAATTTTTGTGGCAGTACTGCCTGCATTGTGTTGATTCCTTTAGGCATGAAACTTTCACCACAGCTTCTCCCACCAGCTGTGTCGTGATGCTTTATTGAGAAGCATAAAACGAAGCGCCACTTGTATGTCCACTTTATTAAGATGGGGATAAGTGTAATTCTTCAAGGGACTTTGCAGACTTCCCAATCTCATTCAAGACCATCCTAATGTCCATGATGACAGCAATTGAAAGCTACGGTCATGGTAAAAAAGAAAGTACACCCTCTGGTAATTCTAACAAACGCATAACTGAGTATGTCTTAAAATTATTTATACCTAACCTCAAAAGTAAAACATACAGATTGTACCATGTCCTTTTTCATTAAACAAAGATGAAGCCAAAATGGGAAAGCTTGTAAAAAATAACGTATAAAGATATGTTTAAGCATACAAGCATTATTTAGCATCTCTTCAGCCTAATAGTAAAAGATAATCACAGAGACCATTTTCAAAAATGTTTCAAGTTTTGTCCTTGTTCAGGACTGGTTTGTATTGTTATGTAATCATAAATTCACCAATATTCTGCTGTGCTGTCCAACATGTCCACAGAGATCAACCCGAGCTTCAAGTTAAAGCTTTATATGGAAAACAATATTAATCTAGTGCTGCTGGGAAATAACTGTCTGTGATTCTCAATTTGCTTCAATTCCATTTGGTCTGAATCGTTTAAAATAGGTCTGTCTGCAGCCGTTTCAGCCGCAATCTCGCAGACATGAGCGATATGATCAAAAATGATGAAAAAAATGGGATCAGCAGCTGGCATATCATTGCTGACGACCCCCCACACCGCACGCCTCAATATTGGCTGAGCTTCTTTCGCACTGAGGATGATTTTGTCAAATTCTCTGTCTCCCTCAGTTGAACAGCAGCGGTATCAAGGAGGAAGACGAGCAGGAGGAACGTGGCATGATGAGAAAGACACACCTGCCTTGAAACACATGCACATTTGGTTAGGATAGGTTGCTTCCCTCGAGGCCAATTCACTGAAACAGATTCCCCCGTTTTCCCTCATCTCCACTAAAAATTACGCTGATTTGACAATGGCCACTTCATCAACACACATAGGGCACCTTAAGTGTACTGATCCCATTTTTGCTGCCAAAACAGCCCTGTCCCACTGAGGCATGCACTCTTCTTGATCAGTGAAGGTGTGCTGTGGTACCTGGCTCCAAGGGGTTTTTCAGCAGTGTTAATTTTAACAGCACATTTAATTTAGTTGTCACAGTCTTTTGGTCAAAACGACTGAAATGTAGTTTAGCTGTACTAACAATTTAGCCACCTTCAGTCATTTAAGCTGTCAAATTGGTAGTCATAGATGTCTTTTTCATTTAATTTATTGATTTGTAAAGTGCTTTAAGACATCCAAATAAGAACAATCGCACAACAGTAAAAACACTGAAAAAGATCACAAAATAAACAAAAAACAAAATATTTCACTTAAAAAGAAATGTGTTAAGGAATATTAATAATCTTTGTGAACAATTTGTTTCTAAAAAGGTTGGTTCCGTGATAGCACGAAGATCCACAGGAAACAGGTTTCAGAGCATGGATGCCACCAACAAAAAGGCTTGGTAAACCCTGCATTTAATCTAAGTCCTTGGAACATGCAATAGAAGCTGACTAGATAGCCTCAAAGACCTGCCTAAAAAACGTAAAAGTTCAGATAAATAAGGATGCACAAGATTTAAGAAACAAACAGTAAAAGTTTAAAATCAATTCTAAAAACAAACAGGAAGCCAGTGTAAATTATATAAAACACGGATAATATGCGCACATTGGGAGGTGTTAGTTAAAAGATGGGCGGCTGCATTCTGGACAAGCTGAAGGCGGTTTAGGTTTGACTGTGGGACACCGATAAAGAGACAATTACAATAGTCAAGTCTGGTGCTAATAAAAGCATGAATGGCCTTGTACAGGTTGGGACAATTTAAAAAAGGCTTTACCTTAGCCAAAAGACACAGCTGAAAACAGCTGGTCCTGCCCACAGAGTCAATTTGATTTTTTAATCAAATATTACCTCTACGTTTTTAACGCTGTTCTTCATATTAAAAGTCAAAACACTGACACCTGTAGTGGCGTAGCGGCCAAATAAAACACATTCAGTTTGTTGTTCGTCTAAAAACAAAAAAATTCTGGCCCAACCACTGTTTGACAACAGTAATGCAATGCAGTAGAGAAAGGAGAGCCATTCATGACCATTTGGACTTTGAGTGTAGTTTCATTTGCCCCACATACAGATATATCTAAATAAAATTGGAATAATGTGAAAAAGTTCTATATTTTTTGTCACCTATTTGAGAAAGTAAATTTCATATATTATAGTGATTCATTACATATTGAGTGAAATATTTCAAGTATTTATTTCTTGTAATTTTGATTATAATGGCTTACAGATAATGGAAACCCCAAATTCAGTGTCTCAGAAAATTTTAATATTACATAAGATCAATAAAAAAAGGATATTTAACAGAAATGTCAGGCATCTGAATAGTATGTTCATTTCTATGCACTCAATACTTGGTTGGGGCTACTTTTGCATGAATAAACTGCATCAATGCGGTGTGGCATGGAGGCGATCATAGATTAGTCACTGGCTATGTTAATGCAGTTTTGTAGATCAATACAGTAATTACCAAGTACCTTTGGTGATATAATGAGAGACTAATAATGCCATCCTTGGATTGAACTTGTACATCTAGCAGATCCTACAAATGCTTGATTGGACTGAGCCTGGGGAAATCAGGAGGCTGTCAACATTTCAAACTTGTTATGCTCCTGTAACCCTTCCTGAAAACGTTTTGCTTTGTAGCAGGCCACATTACCCTGTAGGGGAATATTGTATCGATAGAATTACGTATATGGTCTGCCACAATGATTTAGGTGGGTAGTGTTTGTCAATGTAACTTTAACATGAACCCAAGGTTTCCTATCTGAACCTTACTCAAAACACCACACTGCTTATGCCAGTGTGGTGCTTTCCCCAGGTAATCGTCATGCATGCCCAGTCATCCACGTGATGTAAAATAAACTGTTGTCCATCAAACCAGGCCGCCTCTTCAGCAATTTGAGCTGCATTAGCTTGTCTGTGGCTTGGACCACAGCAGATTGGGAAGAACCCACAAAAGCTATAGTTTGGGAGATGCTCTGTCAGCTAGCTATTACACCTTGGCTCTTTTCAAACTCCCTCAAATCCTCATGCTTGCAAATTTTTCCTGCATCTAACACATTATCAACACTTATTCATTTACCTGACGTGCTTTTCATTTCACTATCAGTGGTCATAACTGATTTGAAATCAGAATGATTTCAGTAAAATTGGAGATAAGTAAAATCCACCATATTTGAGGTAGGGATGTGTAGTTATGGTATCATTTATCATCACGGAGAACATGCACTTAAAGCTTGCTGTTGAAACATCTGATAGGCTTGGGATTCAGGGTTAGGTTAGAGGAGATCGATTTTCTACTGGAACATCATGAATCCAATAAATTAAACCATCCTACAGTGATACAACAGGGAAAAGTTTTTCTCAGTAAATATATTTCCAATGTGGTTATTATTGACATGAAATTCACATAAGGTGTGGGTAACAACCCCAAGGTATCCAACATGGAGAGACAAATTAATAAAAACATGTTATTAGTAATAAAGTGGAATTGTTTAGTTAATTAAGTATTGAAGAGGCTTACTGAAATATATTTACTACTTAGTAGAAAAGCCTGCTTGTTAATGAAAGCTTTAAGACGTATCCTTTCTGGAGAAACTGGCTCCGTGCATTGCTAAGATCTGATTTTAACTATTTTCCCAACAAAATCTCATCAAATCCTGAACTCTGACCATCTGCCTTTGCATATTTTTTCAATTGCTTTACTTTCTTTCTCTGTAAACAGTTGAGAATTTCCCTTGCTTTGTCTCTTGAGATTCTTTTCAATAATCCATTCCTTCTTCCTTGAATTACATGAAGTCAGTACCATAAGCTAAAAAAAACACCCTGACACCATAAGGTCCCCACCTAAAAACTTAACTGTTGGTTTGAAATAATGTGCAGTTCTATTCCATTTTCATTTCTAGTATTTTATTGACTTGCCCAAATGTTTTGCAGCAAACTTTAAGCAAGCTTCAACCTACATTTTCCTTCAGCAGTGGAGCATTGTGCAGTGAGGTTGCCCAGAGGTCATTGCAGTTGAGTAAATTACTGATTGTTTTAATGGAAAACTGTATCTCCTAAACCCAAATCAGACTGTGAATATGCTAAAGGGAGGATGAATAATTTCTTTATTTTTTTTTATTTTTATGATCAAATTACTTGGGCTGGTACTGACATCTGGAGTGAATTTTAAGTAAATACCACCATTTGAAAAATAATGTTAGGATGAATGTTAAGGGATTCTTATTTTGACTTTGTACTTCTTGGGAAAACTTCAAAATATCATTACATAATAGATATTTTAAAGTGTTTTCCCAAAAGGTACATATATGGTTAAACTTGATGGACTCCTAAAACCTTGCCCCCCTAACAGCAGCCCTAGTAAACCATTGCTGGAGCCCGGCCCTGCCTGTACACCAGTGGACATTTAACAGGTGAAATTGACCAGTCTCTCGTCCAACATCACAGCTAATGAATTAGAATAAAAGGTCACAAACGGACTAATTCACATAATTCAGCGTAACCAGCCTAAATTCAACGCTTTCTCTATTACATATTAATTTCTCGAACACAATTGCACGAAGGCATACAGCTCTTCATTCAACTTAAATATAAATCAATATTGAGAGTTAGTGCGCTAAAGAGAACCTGTTTAATCTGTGAACTTCCTGTTTAGTCCTGATACATTTCGCCTTTAAACTGCATGAATAACCGATCGATTTAAAGTGCGGATACATTTTCATGATTAAAAAAAAACATGTTTCAGTTCGCTTGACCACATAAAATGACTAATAGTTGTTGTTTTTTTATCCAGATTTGCGCGCATAGTGACCTCTGGACCCAATATGCGATGATTTCCTGATAAAACACCAAATGAAAGCCTCCATCAGACCCCCAGACTCACAACTGTTGCTCTGGCCGCGCTCTCTGACAGCGCTCCCGACTCAAACCGCTTCTGTTCTGGCTGAACAGGTGGAGATGTGGGCTGTTAGTAAAATAACCAAAACCAAACAAAAACATAAAAATCAAGCTGAAACTCACATGTCTAAGTTCCTGCATGCGGTCCTTCATGGTTCTTTATTTCCACCGACGTGATTCCTCCTGCTCCCGTCGTTTCTTTTTCTTTTCTCTGGATGTGAGCTGATGATGGAGCGGTGGGGCGGAGACCGACTGGATGATGCGAGGCGGGCGAGGAGGCGCGTCTGGTGGAGGGGAGAGGCTCTAAACCCCCCTTTTGTCTTTACAAACACAAACTACTTTTGTGTGTAAAGGTGAGGCAAGGAAGGCCTTTCGCCGATTACCTATTAGATACACACCTATAACTCCTCCTTTAATCCAAAAAAAAGAAAACTATTCGTCTTTTTTCAGTAAATTTTCCTCCAACAGGATCTGGAACACGTTAAAAGAAAAATAACCAACACGACATGTTTGCTGAACTGAGCCGGGAATTGGTGTTTGTTTAGGTCATTGATTGAGCAGGTTAAAGGATAACGCCTAGGTGGTTTCCAGTGAGCAACAGCGACCTCTTTCGGTCAGAGGCGAGGCCAACAGTTAACACACCGTATATAGAGAAACAGATTAGATAAGATGGATAGATAGATAGATAGATAGATAGATAGATAGATAGATAGATAGATAGACAGATAGATAGATAGATAGATAGATAGATAGATAGATAGATAGATAGATAGATAGATAGATAGATAGATAGATAGATAGATAGATAGATAGATAGATAGATAGATAGATAGATAGATAGATAGATAGATAGATAGATAGATAGATAGATAGATAGATAGATAGATAGATAGATAGATAGATAGATAGATAGATAGATAGATAGATAGATAGATAGATAGATAGATAGATAGATAGATAGATAGATAGATAACTCGGACCAGAAGTCGAGGCCAGCTGTTGGCAAAAAACTCCAAAGTCACAGCTTTGGCGTTTGAAGCAGATTTTGATTTTGAAACTGCAAATGCTCAGTTTACAGATCATCTGACAAAGGAGACAACCAGTGAGTTTAAAAGTTATCTTTGTCATATTGGTGTAACTAGTAAGTTTAACAACTTCTTTTTAAGCAGGTGAGAAGCTGGACTCGAAACACTGAAGAAAGTGCAGGTCAGGAGCCAATTTGCATCCCTTTGAATGATTTTGTACAGCACAAAATGGGCCCCGCAGCACAGGCAGTTAGTGCAGATATACAGGTCCTTCTCAAAATATTAGCATATTGTGATAAAGTTCATTATTTTCCATAATGTCATGATGAAAATTTAACATTCACATATTTTAGATTCATTGCACACTAACTGAAATATTTCAGGTCTTTTATTGTCTTAATACGGATGATTTTGGCATACAGCTCATGAAAACCCAAAATTCCTATCTCACAAAATTAGCCTATTTCATCCGACCAATAAAAGAAAAGTGTTTTTAATACAAAAAACGTCAACCTTCAAATAATCATGTACAGTTATGCACTCAATACTTGGTCGGGAATCCTTTTGCAGAAATGACTGCTTCAATGCGGCGTGGCATGGAGGCAATCAGCCTGTGGCACTGCTGAGGTCTTATGGAGGCCCAGGATGCTTCGATAGCGGCCTTTAGCTCATCCAGAGTGTTGGGTCTTGAGTCTCTCAACGTTCTCTTCACAATATCCCACAGATTCTCTATGGGGTTCAGGTCAGGAGAGTTGGTAGGCCAATTGAGCACAGTGATACCATGGTCAGTAAACCATTTACCAGTGGTTTTGGCACTGTGAGCAGGTGCCAGGTCGTGCTGAAAAATGAAATCTTCATCTTCATAAAGCTTTTTAGCAGATGGAAGCATGAAGTGCTCCAAAATCTCCTGATAGCTAGCTGCATTGACCCTGCCCTTGATAAAACACAGTGGACCAACACCAGCAGCTGACACGGCACCCCAGACCATCACTGACTGTGGGTACTTGACACTGGACTTCTGGCATTTTGGCATTTCCTTCTCCCCAGTCTTCCTCCAGACTCTGGCACCTTGATTTCCGAATGACATGCAGAATTTGCTTTCATCTGAAAAAAGTACTTTGGACCACTGAGCAATAGTCCAGTGCTGCTACTCTGTAGCCCAGGTCAGGCGCTTCTGCAGCTGTTTCTGGTTCAAAAGTGGCTTGACCTGGGGAATGCGGCACCTGTAGCCCATTTCCTGCACACGCCTGTGTACGGTGGTTCTGGATGTTTCTACTCCAGACTCAGTCCACTGCTTCCGCAGGTCCCCCAAGGTCTGGAATTGGCCCTTCTCCACAATCTTCCTCAGGGTCCGGTCACCTCTTCTCGTTGTGCAGCGTTTTCTGCCACACTTTTTCCTTCCCACAGACTTCCCACTGAGGTGCCTTGATACAGCACTCTGGGAACAGCCTATTCGTTCAGAAATTTCTTTCTGTGTCTTACCCTCTTGCTTGAGGGTGTCAATAGTGGCCTTCTGGACAGCAGTCAGGTCGGCAGTCTTACCCATGATTGGGGTTTGGAGTGATGAACCAGGCTGGGAGTTTTAAAGGCCTCAGGAATCTTTTGCAGGTGTTTAGAGTTAACTCGTTGATTCAGATGATTAGGTGCATAGCTCGTTTAGAGACCCTTTTAATGATATGCTAATTTTGTGAGATAGGAATTTTGGGTTTTCATGAGCTGTATGCCAAAATCATCCGTATTAAGACAATAAAAGACCTGAAATATTTCAGTTAGTGTGCAATGAATCTAAAATATATAAATGTTAAATTTTCATCATGACATTATGGAAAATAATGAACTTTATCACAATATGCTAATATTTTGAGAAGGACCTGTACTATCTAAAAATAATTTAGCATCAGATATTCACTGACTGATTCACTAAATTTAAAATCCTCTTAAAACAGGAAATTTCAGGTCAAACTCCAAAAGTACTTATTTTTTATTGGCCATAAGTGTTTGTTTCATTTTAATTTCACAGCAAAGAGGGCCAGAAACGTTCAGGGACTTTTACTTACAAGCAGACTATTCATTAAACCTGGCATACTACAGCAAGCATTTTTGAATCTATGTCCTGAAAACGAAACACATTATTAAACTAACAAAATCAGTCCCGAAAACAATAAGCTCTAATTGGTTTAAGAGATGTTATTTTAAACAAGGGCCATTACCTAGTAAGGACTCAAAAGTGTGCAAAAGTATTTATACCCCTTCAACTTTTTCATATTTTGTTCAATAAAAATGTTTTACAGGGATTCAGCTCTTCTTTGCAAATTAGCTCATCAGACTGGATGGAGAGCGCCTGTGAACATCAGTTTAAGTCTCGCCACAGATTTTCCTTTTGACTTAGGTCTGGACTTTGACTGGGCCATTCCAACACATGGATTTTCTTTTATTTTAAAATTCCATTGTAGCTCTAGTTGTAATTATAGGGTTGTGGTCCTGCTAGAAAGAGAGCTTCTGCTTCAATCTCAAGTCTTTTGCAGCCTTTAACAGTTTTTTTTCCCAGGATTGGCTTGTATTTTGCTCCATCTATCCTCCCATCAACTCTGATCAACTTCCCTGTCCCTGCTGAGGAAATGCAACCCCACAGCATGATGCTGCCACCACCATGTTTCCAGGGTGTTGACGTTCCATCATGCACAATTTTTAGTATGTAGGCCAAAATGTTATATTTCGGTCTTATCCAACCAGATCACTTTCTTACATGTTTAAGTGCATATACTGTTCAGTACGTCTCTGTTAAAATTGTTTTGTTTTTGGCCTTATGTAATATTTACATTTTTTGCTAAAACTGAATTTTAGTGTTCTCATTAACTTTAAGCCATTATCATTAAAACTAACAGAAATAGAAACTTGAAGCATATTAATCTATGTAATGAGTAATGAGTCTATGAGTAATGAATCTACGAGTTTCACTTGTCGGTAATTGAATTACAGAACAGGTAACTGGGGTACACCTATGTACTGTACCATTGTCTTCTTTGTTAATTTCTCCTCAACAAACCAGTGTTTAATGGATCTTCATGTAAGATGCTAAAATAAAAAAAATTATATCCCATTTTAACAACTATATTAATGATATAGAGAAATAATAATGTAATGTCAGGCAAAAAGTTACACATTAGGGTTCTGCAGTAGTAAGAACTATTTCCTACTTAAGAACAATTCTTTCTAAAAACAGGACTTCCATCACACAACTTTGTCAATTTAAACCTGTATCAAAAAGAGGGGTTTTACATTAAAATGGTGTACTATGGTGCAGCGCTGGTGGTGTAGGGGTTATTGCGCGACCACATATAGAGGCTAAATAAAAGGGTGTATTATTTGCTAATGCATATATCCAAGCATTATCAATTTCCTAAAGAAGAAATATAAAGCATTTACTTAAGTTTCCTTTGAGTAAAATGTGGAAAATGCACAAAACAGATGAGAAAATGAAGACAATCTTCTTTAAAAGTTGTTTTAATAGTATAACATTGCCTCTGCTCTGATTTTTTTGTAGCAGCACATAATCAGTCGTGAACTGCAGCTCCTCACAGCTTGTGACAAACCAACATCTAAACACTTGACCAAATATAAAAGGCAATTTGCTGTAATTTCTTGCTTGCGTCTTGTCCACTTGAATTAAAGACCTGAAAAGTCCAATCACGCCACTGCTCCAGGGGTGATTGATTGTGTGTGTGTGTTGGGTTTAGATGGGCGCTAATGAAAGCGCAGCTGCGTGAGTCACAGCTAGAAGTGAGGTCTCCGCTGACGTCCAGTGTATTTTGTGTCAGGTCGAACCACCCTGCAGGAAATAGCAGTCAAGATGGAGAAAGGGCGTCAGCCAATCAGAGACGGATTTCAGTCAAAGTGAAGTGCATTAAAATGCTGGCGCTGAAGCAAACAAAATATTCATCCCGTTTTAGAATAAAATACGTTCATTAATCACATACTTTCCTTGTCGTCGTCTTCTCTCCTTTTTCTCCATTATCCAGTCTCGCCCCTTCTTTGCCGACTTTCCTTTCATGTTATTAAACCGACATCTTCACAAAGACGAAAGAAAGCTCATTAATAAACACAAACAACGTCTTCAACAAGGGACATTCACACCCAAGCATCTGACTAAAAAGATCTCAAACATCTGAATGTGAAAGGGAGGAAAAGCAGCCTGACAGAGTTTTAGGTCAGGCAGGACAACAACCCTTTCTGAGTTTCTTTGGGTCTTTTGGCTTCAACAAGACAAGTATGACTCAACCTGCACTGATTGAAGCCGAGACCCGTTTGATAACTTAATCGTAACTTGCTTTCAAAGCCCTCCAAAATGAAAAGTGACTAATAACAATAGGGCTTTATGACAGAATCATTAGATGATAACTAGTTTTAATCTTTTTGTTTCTAAAAGACAAATTAATAAAGCAAGCAAGCAAGCTTAAGGTTAAGAGCAAAATCCTCAAAATAAAAATACAAGTTGAATGTTTTTTTAAATAAATGATGGCAAGTATTCTTACTGTAAGTTTCAAGCATCAACGAAAGTAGAAAGTGTATTAAAACTATTTTTACTGCATGTCCAGAGGAGCTCAGGCAGCAACTTCACAATAAAATATACTAACAATGACTGAAATAAGCCCAGAATCCCCAACACTCATTAGTGCCACTGATAAAAATGGGGCTTAAAAATAAATCTATTTTACTGCTGGACCATAACCTTACAGTGATGATTTCTTAAAATCTAATTAATTTGAGTACATTTATTTAGTGATGAAAATAATGCCACAACAGAAAAGTAATTTCTTAAATAAAATAATGTGTGTGACAATTGCTCCACCCCCCTCCCCCTAAACAGCTCGTCCTTTGCATAACCTCTTATTTGCCATTAGGAAAGCACTTGGAGAAGACGGAGAGGGATCGATTTCTCTAGATGGTCCAGAATGGGTCCTCCTATAGTCTCTTCAGCTCAGCACATGTTTTTCTATAGGGGTTTAGTTCTGTGAACTGAGATGGCCATAGCAGAAACTCATCTTATGGGTTGTGAACTATTATCTGTTGATTTGCCTATATGTTTATGATCTTTATTCTGACAAAAGATCCTATTTTAAGTATACTGTCAGAAGCCCAACTGATTTTTTTTGATAGTACCCCCTTTTCAACAAAATTCCCAGGATTTAAATACCAGGGATTTTTTTTTCTCCCAGGTTCAAAGAATCCAGGATAATTTGTGTGCTTTCTTTTTCCACGGCTCTCTCAAATCTTCAGTCGGTCGTGGCAGATGGCCGCTCACACTGACCCTGGTTCTGCTGGAGATTTCTTCCTGTTAAAAGGGAGTTTTTCCTCTCCACTGTCGCTACATGCATGCTTAGTATGAGGGATTGCTGCAAAGTCAACGCCAGTCACTGTCCACTGTCTCTACATGCTCATCCAGGAGGAGTGAATGCTGCAATTCACTGACTCGATGCAATCTGCTGGGTTTCCTTAGATAGAAAAACTCTTTAACCAATTTGAATAAATAACAGAATCTGACTGCACTGTTCAATGGTTAGGATTAATTGGAATGTATGAACCTGACTTCAAATCTATGATTCAATTGAGTTGACTTTGTGAAGTGCCTTGAGACAACAAGTGTTGTGAATTGGCACTATATAAATAAAAGTGAATTGAATTGAAAATGTATTTAAACCAGTTTATTGACGTATGGGGAAGTTATAAAGAAAACTGCACTACAATTCCAGTCCAGCAGGTGGCAGTAATAAAAAGCCAACAACTGGCTTTTTTTAAATTGTGCTGTTATACCACATTGTAATTGAAACTCAGCAATCTGCAAGAGATTGAAGGCAGAGGATCGCCGAAGACGTCTTTAAAACAACAACGTGCAGGTCTTAAATATGGCGAGTAAGAGGAAGTCAGAACACTGCAAGAAAGGGTCCACCAATCATTGTTGCTCAGCACGCAAACCCACCCTTTCAAGAATCCCAGGATAGTCTGAAAGTCTTCCCCCTAGATCAAGACTTTTTATTTGGGAAAGTGAGGACCCTGGAAAATGAAATTACTATGGTAAAATTGTACAGAAACACACGCTTTCAAAATCCAGGGTAATGCTGACAGTCCCTGCAATGTAAAAGGGCAAATTTCCTTGTAGTTTACCTTTGTCCTGAATACAGAACCTGGTTCACAACGTCATCCAATTTAACAACGTTCTCAGAGCCTTTAAAGAGAAACGGGCCCACAGGATCACAGTTCTCTACTATAATGAACAGTGGGCTTAAGGTGTTTTTCCAACATATTCTTTTTACCTCTCCCAACATCCTGCTCCCTGTGGCACGACAAACCTGCATCTTTATCCAGTCCTTGTTTGTCACACTTCCAGCTCTGCAAATGTTGGCAAGTTAAGGTGAGTCGCCATTTTCTTTTGCCAATGTCTAAATTTTCAATACACACTTGCTTCAATTTGAATGGCATGTTCTCTTGTCCTTCCAATTCTGAAGAGTGAGTAAAGCAAACAAGCCTCTGTGTTGGGTCAAATTTCAACCCCCAAGGATACAGAAAGTTGTGGATTACGAGGTACAGCTTTCTCTACTCTGGGTGAATTAATCAACATTAGCCGGAGGATCACCAGGGAAGAATTGATGATGTGGGAGGAGATTACCTTTTAAATTGGTGGAGTGAGGTCAAAGGTGACCTATCAGAGCGGGTTTATATCATCATAAACCATTGTCAAGGTAAATTTGTACTGATGAAATGTTAAATAATAACATACGCAACCTGGAAATGTTCTGGCAATTTATTGACTTTATTTATTAGTTAAGACAATATTTTTTATCTATGGACCCAAAAAAAACCTTGTTTCTATTCACTTACATTGCAGTAAGTTGCAGTGGGTGTTGCTGCTCTAGCCAGGGGATTTGATTGGGCCGTCTGGTGTATGGGGCACAACTCGCCCACTCAGTGGACTGATTCACTGGCAGACAAATGGTGCACCCCCACTGTCATCAACTTTACAAAGTAAAGTATAAACTAAAAATGTTTCAGTTACTGTTAGAAATGCCAACAAGTGTGGCACCAATGATTTTGTACAACAAAAGTACGGTTATTTCTAAGTGTGGGATTTGTTTTTTCTCAAACTGAACAAATGTACTCAAATGTTTTTTTAACGTGTGACATTATGCTGCTGCAATAGGTGTCAACATGTGTAGAGGACTCTGGGAACACAAAGTCTAATTTCTGCTTAGACCATGTTTACCTTTTTCCTGAATACTGAACCTGGTTCGCTACAGTCCTGTCTGACGTTTCTGATCCCAAACCCTGAAATAATCAGATTAAAAAAAAACATCCAAATTAGTAAAACAGAAAGTAATTAAAAAAAAGAAATAAATCACAGCTAACTTATATGTTCCTTACTTTGGGAAGAACTCCTGTCCCACCAGTGAACAGACACAAGAAGAACCTGGAGGTAAATATGTGGATGAGATCAAGCAATCTGTTTTAATAAGTAGTCAGTTATCCTGCAGCTTAAATGACCGTTAAATCAATATGCCTGCCATCCTTTTCTAGTTTAACTTTATTGGCACACCACTACTAATTTCACAGAAAGTATCAACAGCATATGGAGGTGGCTGAACATGTCTGAGCAAACTGACTTTTTAGCCTTGCTGCTGTTGGGGTAATCCACCACCATGCCTCCGGTGAAACCTGCCCTCATGGCCTGGGAGGTAATGAGCTCAAGCTTTAAAAAAAGAAAAACAGGAGATGAGTAAAAGGCACAAGATGATAATGTCAGACTCCAGATAAAAGCATCCTATGGTAAAAAAAAGACCGTGATTCCTACCTGTTCTGAGTTTTCAGGATAAAGCTGAAAAACTGCACGACAGCCTCTGGCCTAAAAGAACAAATTCATTCAAATTACATTTTATCAGTTTATGAGTCTGATGTCTGAATGTTCAGGTTAACGATAATGAAATTTTACCAAAGATGAGTAGAGAGTACTGAAGAAAGTGTAGAGCCTCTTTGGTGGACTGTGTGACCGTTTGTCAGCATTACACAGCCACTGCAGTGCAGAGATACTGACAAAAATAAAACAGCAGAAGTTGAATTCATCAACCTCATTCAGAACTCCATTCAAAACCTTCAAATGTGTTGAATGAGCTGCAGTCTCGTTAACCTGATGCAGCCGTCGAAGGTGCCTGGTCGGAAAGACATCCCCTGACCCATGTCCCCCAGCAGGAGGTCTCCTTCTACTTCTCTGTCCAGAGCAACATCTGTTCACAGGAGAGGTTAATCCACTCCAATTTGTGACATAATGCATAATGAATGAAACTACTTTGAACATCAGGCTTAAAATTTGTGGTTTTGCCCTTGCTATCGAAGAGCTGTTGACTAGTTATGGATCTTAGAATTGGATTGCATTTATTAAGCATGACAAATGCAGCTAAACTATGCAAAGAGTCCTAAACTGGGTCATTGTCTTGCTATAAGTCATTCTTGTTTTCCTCATAAACCAGGTCTGCTTATTTTCTTCCATTTTTTCCAGTGACTATAAAGAATCAAAGTATTTTGAACTAAACACATTATTTAACACGTCAACATTAGTAATCATAGTAATTATACTAGTTTAAAAAAGCTCAGGAATCCTACTTATTTTCAGATTTTAAAATCAAAACAAGCAATAAACAGCAGATGGATGATGCACAAACATACAGATGAATACACAAACTGATCCACAGAAGGTGGGACAAACGCATGGATGTTTAAACGGATGGACAAAGGGATCAACAGAAATGTGAATAACTAGACGGACAGACAGAGAGTCCTGTGCCTCTGCTGACCCAGGCTGCATATGTGCCCCTTGTAGCTCATTGACCCAGGCAGGAGGTCAAAATGTATGAAAAGATGGATGTACAGGACATGCAGGATGTCTGGACATCAACGATCGTTTCATCAGGAAAATCCCAGCACTTATTATCAACTCACTACAGTGTTGAAACTCATCTGCCATACATGATTAATTGTGCATCTTTAAGGAGACTCTGGCAACAGTTACCACATCCTATTGAATAGCTAAAATGTGGTATTTAACAGAAACAGACCCCTAACTGCTGCAGATATACTCCCGAGCTCTCAATAAATTAAAAGTTATGGTTAAACAAAATATCGAGGCACGTGACGTCGCCCGGTACGGCTGGAGCCGGGGTCCCACCCTGGAGCCGGGGTCCCACCCTGGAGCCGGGCCTGGGGTCGGGACTCGTCGGAGAGTGCCTGGTGGCCGGGTTGCTCCTCGCGGGACCCGGCCGGGCCAAGCCCGAACGAGAGACGCGAGGCCATCCCCCAGTGGGCCCACCACCTGCAAGGGGAACCGTGAGGGACCGGTGCAAAGAGGATTGGGTGGCGGACGAAGGTGGAGACCTCAGCAGCCCGATCCCGGATGCTTAGGCTGGCTCTAGGGACGTGGAATGTCACCTCGCTGGGGGGGAAGGAGCCTGAGCTTGTGCGGGAGGTCGAGAGATATCGACTAGAAATAGTCGGGCTCGCCTCCACGCACAGCGTGGGCTCTGGAACCCATCTCCTTGAGAGGGGTTGGACTCTCTTCTACTCTGGAGTGGCCCACGGGGAGAGGCGGCGAGCTGGGGTGGGTTTGCTTGTTGCCCCCCAGCTCAGCCGTCTCGTGTTGGGGTTTACCCCAGTGGATGAGAGGGTCGTATCCCTGCGCCTTCGGGTTGGGGAGAGGTCTCTGACTATCATTTCAGCCTACGGGCCGAATGGTAGTGCGGAATACCCGGCCTTCTTGGCGTCCCTGTCAGGGGTACTGGATAGTGCCCCTCCCGGGGACTCCATTATTCTGCTGGGGGACTTCAACGCCCACGTGGGAAATGACAGTGACACCTGGAGAGGCGTGATCGGGAGGAATGGCCTCCCCAATCTGAATTTGAGTGGTGTTTTGTTATTGGACTTCTGTGCTAGTCACGGATTGTCCATAACAAACACCATGTTCAAACATAAGGGTGTCCATCAGTGCACTTGGCACCAGAACACCCTAGGCAGGAGGTCGATGATCGACTTTGTTGTCGTATCATCAGACCTTCGGCCACATGTTTTAGACACTCGGGTGAAGAGAGGGGCTGAGCTGTCCACTGATCACCACCTGGTGGTGAGTTGGATCCGCTGGAGGAGGAGAAAGCCAGACAGACTCGGCAGGCCCAAGCGCATAGTGAGGGTCTGCTGGGAACGCCTGGCGGAGCCCTCGGCCAGGGATGTATTCAACTCCCACCTCCGGGAGAGCTTCGACCAGATCCCGGGGGATGTTGGAGACATAGAATCCGAGTGGACCATGTTCTCCGCATCTATTGTCGATGCTGCTGCCTGTAGCTGCGGCCGTAAGGTCTGCGGTGCCTGTCGTGGCAGCAATCCCAGAACCCGGTGGTGGACACTGGCAGTAAGGGATGCTGTCAAGCTGAAGAAGGAGTCCCATCAGCTGTGGTTGGCTTGTGGTACTCCTGAGGCGGCTGACGGGTACCGTGAGGCCAGGCGTGCTGCGGCCCGGGCTGTGGCAGAGGCAAAAACTCGGGCCTGGCAGGAGTTCGGTGAGGCCATGGAGAAGGACTACCGGTTGGACCTCGATGCGATTCTGGCAAACCGTCCGGCACCTCAGGAGGGGGAAGCAGTGCTTCGCCAACACTGTTTATAGTGGGGGTGGGAGACTGCTGACCTCGACTGAGGACATTATCGGGCGGTGGAAGGAGTACTTCGAGGATCTCCTCAATCCTGCCATCATGCATTCCGTGGTGGAAACAGAGGCTGGGGACTCGGGGTTGGACTCTTTCATCACCCAGGCTGAAGTCACCGAGGTGGTTAAAAAGCTCCGCGGTGGCAAGGCTTCAGGGGTGGATGAGATCCTCCCTGAGTACCTCAAGTCTCTGGATGTTGTAGGGCTGTCATGGTTGACACGCCTCTTCAACATTGCGTGGCGGTCGGGGACAGTGCCTCTGGACTGGCAGACTGGGGTGGTGGTCCCCCTTCTTATAAAGGGGGACCACCACTTCTTGCCATGAACTTTGGACCATGACCGAAAGAACGAGATCCCGGATACAAGCGGCTGAAATGAGCTTCCTCCGTAGGGTGGCCGGGCGCTCCCTTAGAGATCGGGTGAGGAGCTCGGCCATCCGGGACGGGCTCGGAGTAGAGCCGCTGCTCCTCCACATCGAGAGGAGTCAGTTGAGGTGGCTCGGACATCTATACCGGATGCCTCCTGGACACGACACCTTCCTCTGGAGGTGTTCCAGGCACGTCCCACCGGGAGGAGGCCCAGGGGACGGCCCAGGACACGCTGGAGGGACTATGTCTCTCGGCTGGCCTGGGAACGCCTTGGGCTCCCCCCGGAGGAACAGGAGGAGGTGTCTGGAGAGAGGGACGTCTGGGCGTCTCTGCTGAGTCTGCTGCCCCCGCAACCCGGCCCCGGATAAGCGGAAGACGACGAGTACGAGTACGAGACGAGGGTTAAACAGCCATAAACCTCTATCATAACTGTTTGTTTTAAAACATATTTATACGTTTGCTAACTAAATATAGATTAAAAGGAATCTAAAAAGTTACATTTTTGTTTCCCTTTAGAAACTTGTTTAAAAATTCCATCATCCGGTTTTAGCTATTCTTTATATTTATTAATTAAATAATATTGAAGTTAAAGTGTGTGAAACAAACCGAGCATCGCGGTGCTGATGTCAACTCCGACCCAGTGGTGTCCCTCCTCTGTGAGGTAGTCTCCACTGAGACCAGATCCACACCTGGGTGGCAGAACAGAACTCAGAACCTCAGATTTCCACTCTGGGTCTTATAATTTATCAGATTAACATTTAATATATTACAAACAGCCCAACTCTGCTTCTGTCACAGTCGGTGTAGCTTACTCACCCAACGTCTAAGAGGTAGCAGGCCTGTCCCTCTGGCAGGTTTAGAAGCTCCACTGCTCTCTCTGACATCTGAGTCTGGATCTCAATCATCCGAGAGCTGTGGATCAGGAAGTACAGACAGACTTTAGCAGGGCTAAATGTTTTTACACAAAGAAACAATCTCTTATTGACAGAAACATTCAAAATAAAACTCAAATTAACAGATAAAATGTAGCAAATAAAAAAATATGTAAAACAATGCTATACTCATACTAAGAGGACAAATATAGTGTCTAAGTTGTAACCTGAATTAGTGTTTTGATCTGAGCTTTTTTTCCCTGAACCAATAAAACGCTAAAAACTCTTAGAAAGTCATATTTGCAGCTTAGATAATACCACTGAATATTCATGAATATAATGCTCTATATGTCTCTAACTTTCAGAAGATAATCTTCAATCAAAAGGTAAATTCAAAAGAAAAAAAATTAAATCAGCAATAAATACGAACTAGAGTGGCACACTGAAATCAGTCAATCAATCCATCCATCATAGCCGGCATATGAAAAGCTTTAAATGATCTGGGCAAAGCCAATAAAAAACAAAACACATACATAAACCCAAACACAAACACGGAAAAAAAAACCAAAACAACAACAACAACAACCACAACAAAGCAATAACTCGCAAATTCGTGAATGAATGAACAGAACTACAACATTAGATCTAAGCTGCCTAGCACATGAACTCGATCAATGATCTGGGCAGAAAAAAAAACAAATAACCCCCCAAAAAATTGAAAGAAAGACAGACAAGAAAAAAGTACTATAGTCAATAGTGAAAACCTACAATGAAACATTAAAAGAAATAATGAAAACAAGCAAAAAAATAAAACAAAAAAAATACTAAAATCAGCACAAAAAAAAATCTTAACTAAATTGAAAGTTTTAATCAATCAATCAATCAATCAATCAGAGCTGGCACTAAAGGGGAACCAAATCATAAACGATAACGAGATAAAAGGCAAAAATACACAACAACAAAAACAAGCCAGTTAAAGAAAGACATTATTGACCAGAAATTCAGAGTTTAAGTCAAGAAATTATCATAAAAGCACTAAACTCTACAAATAACAGTCAATAAAAGCCAATAAAACATACTTACTTCTGGGAATATTTCTTTGCTTCTTCTTCATTGTAGAACTGCAGAGATTAGAGGAGATCAGACAATAACAAAACCCAGCTCAGTAAATCACATTTCTGCAGGTTGCAGCTGAAACAATTCATCAAACAGAACAAACCTACAGAAATACTAACATGTGAGACGTTCACATGACTAGTTAGTTAGATATGAGGTAAACAACCCCCAAAGCCAACCCAACAAAGCCGTCAAACTAACCACATCTGGTGGACCTGTGTGTTCGGGTCTCCGGCAGCTGGAGGCCATACTCCTCCTGGGTTTATTTCTTAATGTGCTGTTTAAAAATCAAGCTAAACGTTGTGTTCGGAGCAAGATATCCACATGTGAAATACAGCCCTTATTCGCTGGTTTTAAGTAATGGGACTTTGTTGTGGAGCGGCGCTATAGCGCCATCTGCTGTTTATTCTTCTTCTACATCTTCTTATGATTCTGCTTCTTCTTCTTGATTTTTAATCGTGGTTGGTTAACAAAATATTGGTAGATTACCGCCACCAACCGGTAAGGAGTGTAGATCAGTAGAAGCCAAAAATATATTCTTTCTACTAACCTGGTTAGGTAACAAAACACAATCTTATCAAAATGACATTTTCTTAAGAGATTTATAAGATGATACCGATTTTTTTCTTGTTGAAGACTCATTAATTCTGATATTTATTTTCTAACACAAACAACCACAAACAGACACCATTTGAAATAGAGGAAGTAAAGACTGAAATATAGGTTGAAACCTGCTGGACTGACAATGATCCATCATGTTCATTAAAACCTTTTCTCCTGCTTAGACAGTTATCCCCAGTGAAGCATTTCGTAACATCTTTTTGGTAAAATTGATTGGTAGATAAGCTTGAGTACTTCCGGTAAACATTACAGCTGATTGGCTCGTTGCTCTGTAACACCCGGAAGCTTCCCGTGTTCGTTCACCGGTTTGTTGTTGGTAAAATGGCAGAGGTCAGCCAGCGGCTGGGGACCGGAGTCTACCGGCTGGCAACCGTAGGGTCCGGCCAGGCTCGTCCGCTGTGCCCCAAAGGAACCAGCGGACTCCTCCCGACAAGCTGCGCCTGCACCCAGAGGCAGTTTACAGAGGAATCGGTCCAGCTGTTAAAAAGAAGAGCAACTCAACCCAATTCTGAGAAACTTTCCAGAGTAAGAAAAACTGGAAATCAGCAGATATTTGTGTTTTGTCTTGGTTGCACTTCCTTTAACATACCTTTAGGTCGTTTATCCTGGCATCCTGAAGCCAGAAAGAGCCAAACAGCCGCCAAAACTAACCTGCTGATCAAGACTGGGTGCCTTCAGGAGAAACTATTCTCATGCATGAAACGACCCTGGACCAGAGGAGTTGTTTCAATCCGTCCTGACACCTGCAGATCCCTTCAGCAACTCAGAACTTTCTGCACTGTCCTCTTCACCCTGGCAGATGAGAGATCAGAGTGCGGAGCGTCACTGAAATACCTGAAACTTCACCCTGATGTATTTAAAGCCTCCACAGCAGCTAGATGTTACAGCAGGAGGTCAGAGGAAGCTCCTCTGCTACACAGGAGCAAAAGCACCTATTACGACCTGCTCAATGTTTCCCCCAATGCCACACAGTCGCAGATCAAGACAGCGTACTACAAACAGTCCTTCATCTACCACCCTGACAAGAACCTGGGCAGCAAGGAAGCCACACAGCGCTTCTCTGAGATCAGCGAGGCTTACACCGTGCTGGGCAACATCAGCCTCAGGAAGAAGTATGACCGAGGGATCCTGAGCCAGTCTGATCTTCAGAGTGGAGGGACGCATTCCTTCAAATATGCATCAAGCAGATCCAAAAGCTCTCAGCAGCAACAGCATTATCATCATCAGCAGAGATCCAGACGGTTCTCCCAAACCGGTGGAAGGCCCATGTTTGATTTTGACGCCTTTTTTCAGGCTCATTATGGAGAACAACTTCAGAGGGAGAGGGACTTAAGAGCCAAGAAGAAGCAAATGGAGGAGATGCAGAAGGAGAGGGTTTACAAGTTCAGGGAGAAAAAGATTCTGGAGTTCACGCTTGTAATGCTGGTGGCCATGTCAGGGATCATCTTCATCAGTCTAGGCAAGCCTTGACTGAGCAGCAGGAGCAGTCAGTGGTTGATGTTTCTCAGAGGGTTAGACAGAGGCGCTGCCTCGGATTGTTCAGGTGGTGCACAGTTTGCCGCAGGATACGTATTTTGAAACTGGATCTTTGCAGTTTGCATTTCTGAAACAAACACAGGCATCAAATTGTTTTCAGATGATATGAAGATCAGATATGAATGAGAAGTTATTTTGAAGCTAATTTCAGCTGTCTGTATTTTAAAACAATCTTTTTTATAGACAATCTGTTGCTTAGTTGCCTTTGTTATCTGCTATTATTTGTCTTAAAAACACTTGAGAAATGGACTTATAAATGGCCAAAACAAAAACAACTTTAACTGTAGAATTTTACAAGACAGAACTACTAAATTATGATTCTTCTGTAAGAAATACCCGTTTTCCTTTAAACTAGTAGTGCATCATATATTAGTTGCTACAAATGAATGTGTGCTGATAAGTTGTTTAAAATGTTACTTAGTTTTATTCAACAACCCTAATAATAACCCACACTTTTCTGATTATGGTTGTTCATGTTGCATTGCTTTCTGTGATTTAACTTCATAAAGGTTGGTTTCAGAATCACATGGTCCAAGTTTCACCTTAAGTTCTGCATCATCACTGTTTCAGCCAGATATGATCACATACTTTGTTAACAATATTATGTTTTCTATTTATTTGCAGTCTCAACTCTGAAGCAAGGCAGCTTTTGGCACCTTGAAGTGATTGTTTTCTCTCTAAATGAGGCCTAAAGATGAAAAGACGGTTGCTCTTTTCACTACAAACAATGCCCACACTCTTTACCTTTTTTCCTTTACACTGGATCTGTAATAGGAAGATAAAGTGCACAGTTAAAATATGGTAGGTTAAAAGCAAATGTAAACACCTGTGAGTTTCCCTTCAGGTGTATAACTGTATATAAGTCTATGTACTGTACAGAAATTATGCATCTATATGAATGACAAAGTATTAAAATCTAAAAATGTTTCAAGGGGTGCTACATTTGAGTTTGGGTTTATTAATTCAGATCATATACGGGAACATAAATCTTACAAGGTAGGCAATCCACTGCAGCTGCTTCAGCCATTTGTAGTCCTGAAGGCAGGTTTAATATATATACAGTATATTCATCAAATGCATTTCGAATTTATTTTTCAAACTGCTCCATTTACAAAGCAAATTAAAATGCAGAACATGAAATACTTATATCTGTTAATCAATGTTAAAGATGCTTGTTGTTGATTGATGGGTTAAAATACAGAGGCAAACTATTGTAAAGTATATGACCTCAAATGAAACTGGACTGAAAAGTTTATTTTTGGGACGCCAGTCTCCCTGAGCAGTCCTGATGACCTCGTCCTCTGTTCTGATTCCAAACAGTTTTCTAAATGTTCTCAAACAGGAAAGCGCCATATTGGGGGCACGTTGAAAAACAAACTTAATATAGGATTTTACAATGTGATAATCCAGACCGAAGTTAAGCGAATTGACTCCTGAACGGTTCTAACAGTGCAAAATGATGGCCCATTTTACTGGGACACATTCCCAGGACCAGGTCCGGCTCAAAACACAAGTGCCTCGGGTCTCGAGGTCAGTCAGCAGGAGACCATCCAAGATGGCCTAAATTACCTCAGAGAGTGAAATTTCATATTATTAATAATTAAAAAATGTTTTTGCTTTACTACTTTAAAATTTACTCTTTTGTTTTATGATTGGCAAAATTGTAAAGAATGTCACAAAAAGTTTTTAATTATTGTGAGGTTTAAAGGAATTGCCAAATTTATTAGCTGTAATCATCCGATAGGAAAATCTTTATAGTTTGATAGTTGTAACAATTTAGTGCTGCTGTTGTTTAATAACTCGGGCATTTTTGGCCTTTGCTAAAGTCAGATTTTATGCACATTACAAATAAATTATTAACAACCCTACAAGCTGGAAGCACAAGACTTTTAAACTTGGGCTGAACATCCAGAACTGTGCACCAGAAACACCTGAGGGAATCATCAACCCTATCTCCAGTTTATTTACAGCAGTCACCATCCTAAACTCTTTATCCCAAGTGCTTTTTTCATGTGAAGTGACTGATCACATTCTGTGGTACTCACTAGTAAAAACATAATTAGTGCTCAAAGCGTGAATGATCAAGGCTTCACAATTTATAGGAGATGTTAATGATTCTGGGGTGACTGGTGGTAGCTGGGCCCCAAACAACCTGGGGTTGTGATCCCAAAATACTAAATTTCTCCAGCTTTTTTATGTTTTCTTTTAAATATCTTTAGTAAATAATAGATCTTGTGCTCCAGTATGGTTTTGTTTAGAAACCCACTTGCTTCTGGAAACACAATCATCAGCAAAATGCAACCAATGTAAACCATAAATTGTTAAGAGAGAATAAGAAAAGTTTTGAATTGCATCATGTCTATGTGTAAAGGTGTTCTTACAGCAAACATCTTGGAGATTGTTTTAGAATAGAAGTGGTTCAAAACCCCAGTGGATACCTTTTTGCCCTGAATTGTCATACATCATCTTCCATTGGTTGGGAATATGATGTATTATTTAAAAATAATAAATAACAAGTATGAATATAACCTCTCTAACATGCAGTTTTCAGCTAAATAAAAACTTCAAATCAAATCAAATAATAAAATGTAACTTTAAAACTGGGACAGTTTTCTGGTCCTAACTATAGTTGCAGTCACCACTTTATTTGACTGTATTTTCATTTTTAAATCTGCCCTCCAGGGGGCATCTGAATATATGGAAATAATCTCTATGTTAAGAGAAGGAAATGAGTTTGAACTGTGTGTGGGAGGAAATGAAAGCGTGTTAAGGGGTGTGAACTTGAACAAACCCACTCCTGATGTTGACTGTAGGTCTGATTAACATGTCTGAATGTGGAACATTAATTGGATCTTTAAAATCAACAAAGTTGTCAGGGTTATTACACATTTTCTAAGTCATACTTCTGAATTTTTTTGGAAGCAAATTCCCAGTTTTCAGTCCATAAATACAAAAATACAACTGGATGGATGGAGCATGCAGGCAGTTGGAAAGGTATTAAAGTCTGAGAATACAAGTCTTCATCATACATACATTTTCCATACATATACAGACCTGGAAACTTCAGGTCTTTTTCTTACAGCGCTGGGGGGGCTGGTGCTTATCTCCAGTGATCACTGGGCAAGAGGGTCGCCAGTCCATCAGTGTGCAACACATGGACGCACAGAACTCACTACCACCAATCCTCACACTCTAAAGAGAGACCAATTACCCTAATGTGCATGTTTTTGGACTGTGGGATTACCTGGACAGAACCCATCCATGCAGAACATGCAAACTCCATGTAGGAAGACCCCAGGCATTCATGCATCATGCATTTTCTTTCTTTTAATCACTGGACCACAGTGCTGCAAAACTCTGTGCCTGAATAATTGCACAACGCGTCCAATAGATTCACATTTTATTCACAGAAATATAAAGTAGTATGTCAATTACATCACTTTGTACAAAATTGCACAGACTCTTCAAAACTCAGTCAGACAACAAAAAGTTCAGCTGTGGGAGAGTTACGTAGAACAGAAAGAAGAACACGTGAGCGATCGCTGATATGTGGGACGGGCTTTCTTTTTTCCACTGTTTCATAAAGAAGGAACTGGTAGTACATAAATAAGACTCAATAGGAAACATGTAATTTACATGGGTGAAGGAATAATAGGCTTTCAAAAAATAGGATTCATATTGGCACATGAGCTGCTCCATTCACCCGTTCACTGAAATCACCTTTCAGGGTTGGTGGCCAAGCTTGAAAAGACACAGGTTAGCCGTTTACATGTTTATTCCAGCTGGCCAATGATTTAAAACCTTTGTTACAATATGTTTACCTGTGTGATATCATTATGTGGTGCTACAGCATAATGACATGAAACTGTGCCATTTGTAACTTGTAAACTGAACAAAAGAAAAATATTTACATTTAATTCAGTCTATTACTGTTGTCTGTCTGTGCGAATGAACCTAGGGGAATTTTATTAAAAGGCCCAAAGTATAAAATATCCAAAATACAGCAGATATGTCAAGAATATCTAAATGAAGCTGACATTTTGAAAATGACATAAAAATTACGTCCCAAAGAAAAAAAACTTTAATGTTCTGTCAAAGCAGCTAATTTACAGCAAGGAAATCAGGTATTTAATGATTACATCACCATAACTTCCAGTTGTTTTGAAGAAGTATTTTTCTTAATATTTCAGCTTTACTCTCAACATTTCTATTTTATTTTTGACATACATTTTTTTAAATTAATATGTAAATATTTGTCTCATCCCTTTGATTTTTGTATTTTGACTTTCCTCCGGCTTTCAGCTTTAATCTCGAAACATGCAAACAATAAAAAAAATACTTCCCTCCTCATTTTTTTCCAGCTGACCCTAATAATATTGAGAAAGTTCAGATTTTCTGTGAATAATATCAGATTGAGAAATAGATCAATTCTCATTTAAGAGTCGAGCTAACAACTAGTAAAAAGGACATTAGATCAAAAGGGTATTATTTCTTAAATAAATCCAGTCTAAATTTTTGGTTTAATTTTATAAAAGTTCTGATTTTTTAACCTTTACACTGCTGTTACTTTAGTATAACTTTTTTATGCTATAGACTCCATTGTTCCCTTCTTCATTGTACAGGTGGAACAGTATGATTATAATTTTTGGACCTCATATTGACATCATTCCTGGATCATTCACCTGTTCCATTCACCAACATCCCCGTCTTCCTGCAGGTCATATTTTATTTAGAAGATTAAAGTCATAGGTCTGCAAATTGTCGCAAACTTGGTCACAAAATATACCTAAATGGGGATCTCAAGAGGAGATATGCTTTATTTTATTCTTTTGAGCATTCACCTGTTGTGGATCAAACTGGATCCTGAAATGTTTGCAGTCTAATAGAAGACAAGACTAGGACACAAAGTAGGAATATTTACAAAATAGCCTAACTGTGCTAACCATGCCAATCGCTGGTTAATGTTAAAACTGTGTTAGAATATATCCATAATTTGCTTCAGACTTCATTTCAGTAAAATAATAAACTACAACCTTTTTTAGCTATTTGGTTCTACATCTCACAAACTTTTTCAATATTTATTTTAACTATTGTTACATAAATGTTTGCATGTTTTTTTTTTTTTAAACTGCTGATTTCTGTCTTTAATCCACATGCAGGATTCATGCTGTTGGGGCGGAGGTTTAACCAGACATTGATTTAAAACTGTGACCCAGTTTGCTGGGCTAGAGAGAAACTAGGAGACTCAAAGACGGCCATTTTGAACTTGACAACAACCTGATCAGACTTCACCGAACCCTTATTCACAGGAGGAAATAAAAAATGGTAAGGTGGTTAAATGTCAATGCAAAATGATGTTAATATCAGTGTGTTGTGTTAATTACCTAAATTCACACCAGAGTTTTTTCACTTAAGCTAACAATAGCTTTTTACCTGCTAAGTTGCTAGCGCAATCTAGTACTATGTTCAAAATTCACATTTTGCCCAAAAAATAGGTGATAAAGTCAACATAGAAAGGCTAAAAAGAAATATTTATTTCTACTTTATGTTCTGTTGCAACTGTGCTTCAACTTTGCATCTGTTTAGCTGCAGTAACTTCATAAATAATTTAGGAGTTTTACCCAATGTTGCACTGAGGTAACTTTTACTAGATTTTTGTCTGTATTTTACACATTTTTGAAATGCAGAATTAAAATGAAAAAAAAAAAAAAAACCTTACCTCTAACCCAAATATTACTTGTTTAGTATTTAGGGTTAATATCTATTATTTCCACCCCAGGGCTGTCTATACTGGGTTCACAAAATTACCCAAATTGGTTTTACCCTAGAAGTGTATATACATAGTGAATGTGACGTAGATCAGGATTTCCTTTAAATAATTTGCATAAAAATACAGTCCAAAGTCAGCAGAAAATAAAGCAGCAAAACACCATCTTTCTATTCAAGCATGGCCACCTTGTACACGTTCCTCTTTATGTACTGTTGTAGTTAATACCTACAAGATTAACTGCAGAACACATACAACAGTACCCAATGCTGCCTTTCACCAAAAAAAAAACAACAAACAGTCCCTCCACATAATGCTGGATTTGGTTTAATAATATCCTCAAGGCATTACTTCAAAGCAATCTTATATTAACAGAGTATCTAATCTACAGGTAACCATTGATGATGATGATGTGTGAATACAGAACCATCACCAGACGGAGGGACCCAGAAAAGCATGTTTTAGAAACACCACTGCAGCACACACACTCACACACACACCATTAAAAATAGTCAGACTCTTAATACACCACCACAGTAACAACCCACTAACATGGGAGCCGTTCCGTTCGGTTTATAGAAACTATGTTAAACTTATTAGTAAGACAACATTTGACCTTGTGTCTGTATGTAGTCTCCTCACTGAAACTTTCAAAAACAATTACATATGACATTTTTAGTACAGCGTCTTGTAAAAAATAGTCATATCCTCTGAACTTTTTCATGTTTTGTCACGGTAAAAACCCAGACTTCAATATATTTTATTGGGGTGTTATGTGATAGATCAACTCAAAGTTACACATAATCATAAAGAGGATTGAAAATCATGAAGGTTCCTGAAACCCTCTTTAAAAATAGAAATCTGTAAAGTGATGCTTGCAGTTCAGCTCCCCTAAGTCAACTGTCTTTTGTAAATCCGGGTTCTTTGGGGTTTATCTGTACCATCTTAGTACATCTAGAAAATCAAATTTTTGCCCATTCTATGCAAAAAAGCTCAAGCCCGGTCAGACTGGATGAAGAGCATGCTCTTCCCATGTGCAGCGTTAGTTTTCCATCACACATGGTGTTTTGAATGTTGGTCAAAAAGTTCAATTTTGTTCTCATTTGTTTAGAATAACTCATTCTTTATGTCTGCTCTGTCTTCTACATGCTTTGTTATCGTTTTTGTTCAACAATAACTTTTTTCTTCCCACTCTTCAGTAAAGACTGCTGTTGTGGAGTACATGAGGATTAGTTTTCCTAACAGAGTTACCATTAGCTTCTCATTGCTTCTTCTTTCAGTTTAGGTGAACGACCATGATTCGGTAGGTTTGCCATAATCTTTCCATTTTCAGATGATGAACTGACTTGAGCTTTGTGACACATTCAAAGCTTTGGGTATTGTTTTATAATCCAATCCTGCTTCAAATTTTTTCACACTTGCATCCCTGGCCTGTGTGCTCTGTTTCTTGGTCTTCATGATGCTGCTTGTCCTCTAATGTTCTCCAACAAACCTCTGAGGCCCTTACAGAACAGCTGGATTTAAACAGAGATTAAATTTCATGCAGATGGACTCTGAAGACAGCTGGTTAAAGTGAATGCACACTTTTCAGATTTTCATTTATAAAAATAAAATAAACGTGTACAATTTTCCATCCACCTCACAATTATACATTACTTTGTGTTGGCCAATTTCAAAAAATCCCAATAAATACACTGAACTTTGTGGTTGTGACGTGACAAAATGTGCAAAGGTTTAAGGGCTATGAATACTTCTGCAAGGCAGTGTAGATTTTAAGCAGAGACTGAGAGCGGATGTATCACCTGCACTTAAGTTTTGGAGTTTTGGGACGTTAACTAATTCCTCCTTGTTGTCTGCTTCAGTCCGTTAAAGTCCAGGCTAACTGTCAGGCACAAAGACCCTTCCGGCTGTTCTTGTTTAGGAAAAATATCTCTCAGCTAACACGTGATAGCTGTAGCAGTGTTAGTGTGAAGACCAAGAGCAGGAGTCTGAAGAGAAAACCCGTAGGGACTGCGAGGATATCCGGGACAGATTCAAAGCAGCTTTGCAAACATTAACAGGATGCTCAGGAGATGGGGGGGGGGGGGGGGGGGGGGGGGGGTTCTGCAGGCTATCAGCCCTCCAACGGGGCGGAGACACTGGCTCTGGTCCTGGGGAACTGAGGGTAAAGCCATATGTCACCATTTGGATAATTTCTCCCTACTATCTCTCCCTACAATCACCCACACCTTTGACTTTTTTGTGCATTTTAACCTCTTGATCTGTTACCCACATTTTTGATGTCTGAAATGAATCAAGCAAAAGCAATTTGTTATCATGGACATGTCGCTTGGCATCATTTGCTTTCCATTTCCAAGGTACAGGAAATGTTCTTCAAACAAAAACAAACTGAGGAAATGAGGATTGATTTGGACCATTTTTTTAATGTGCAGAGCGGTCCATGACACCTTATGTTTTCGAGATATAAACAAGCCAAACCCTGTTTTGGGTTGTTTAGTAAAAAGAGTACTGGTTCTCCACGGCACGGGCTCTGCGGGTCCCATCAGCATCATGGTAATCCTCAGACGCTCCACTGGAGGCCTCTAGAAGGCGTTCAGAGCTGTTACTTCGGCTCTGCAGCCCCCCCACCATGCCCAGCCCCGTACCGGGGTCACTCCGGGAGAGGGATGGGAGGGCAGTGGGTGAGGAGGAGGTGCTCGAGGATAGGGGCCCATCAGATGGCGGCCCCGCAAGAGCAGCGGTTCCAGGAGGGTGAAGAGTCGGCGGAGCTGGATCCGTCCTGCAGGATGCATCCCTGGGAGGAGTGAAAACCGGAGTAATGGTCGCATCTGTAGCAGAAGAAGAAAGATATCTTTTTAAAAGTGGACTGATATATAAAAAAAAAAAATCTGTGCGGCTGATGTTTGTTGGTCCTACTGGAAAGTTATGAATAAAAGGCTCCTTCATTAAGTGGCATGTAAACACAGGGAGTGTGGGCCTCCTTTATTATCCTTTCACTCGGTGGGCAAAAACAGTAACAACACTGAGGCCAAAGACATGCCTGAACAGCATATCAATAAAGCCTTTTACACTCTGAATGAATGAAACCCTCATTTAATTTGCATGTGAGTTAGTGTATGGGTGTGTGTAGGTCCTGCATTTGGTAAACAGAGGTCCTCTTTGTGACCACCGAGGTGGAGTCTGAGTCTCGGCCTGCATGCAAAGCTTCAGCTGCAAAACTGCCCCCCTCACTCTGCTGCACAGGAGGCCATTTATCCAAGGAGAGTGGAGCAGTGGTAGGATGAGGGAAGGGCAGGGGCATTTAGTTCTGTAAAGACTAAAATCTAGTACCCATCAACACCAACAACCACCTGCAAGTTCCTCCTATATTACATTTATGTAGTTAATGAAGGTTTAGCTGACATATTTCTTTATTTGACATCATATAAACGTTCAAACAGTCAGTGGCTGTATAGGACAACCGACGCATAATATGCAAAACCTGTGATACAGAGCATTTGGTCACGTTACAACAACAAACTTGATGTACCTCTTTGGGATTTTATGCAATAGACAGACTACAATACAATGTAGTGCATAATTATGAAATGAAAGAAAAAGGATACATGTTTTCCATTTTTTTTTATTACAAATAAAAGTTTCAATTATTTGTAGAATCATATTTTGCTGTAGGTATACAGCAGGTTGTTTCTACCAGCTTTGCACAACTAGGGCTGTTTTTTACACACTGAAGCTCAGTCAGATTGGATGTACAGCATATGTCAACATTAATTTTCAAGTCTTACTAGAGATTCTCATTTGAAATCAAGTCTGGACTTTGACTAGGCCATTCTAAAACATGAATATACTTTTAACTATACCAGGGTTGTTCAGAGCACGGCCCATTGGACTTTTTCAGCCCTTACAACTTGAGAATGGTACAGATTCTTCCCATCAGCCCAGATGGTTGATGCAGATAGATACTTCTTTTTAAATTTTCAATGATATATAGTACAGACCAAAAGTTTGGACACACCTTCTCATTCAAAGAGTTGTCTTTATTTTCATGACTATGAATATTGTAGCTTCACACTGAAGGCATCAAAACTATGAATGAACACATGTGGAATTATATACTGAACAAAAAAGTGTGAAACAACTGAAAATATGTCTTATATTCTAGGTTCTTCAAAGTAGCCACCTTTTGCTTTGATTACTGCTCCACACACTCTTGGCATTCTGTTGATGAGCTTCAAGAGGTAGTCACCTGAAATGATTTTTACTTCACAGGTGTGCCATGTCAGGTTTAATAAGTGGGATTTCAAGCCTTATAAATGGGGTTGGGACCATCAGTTGTGTTGTGCAGAAGGTGGATACAGTACACAGCTGATAGTCCTACTGAATAGACTGTTAGAATTTGTATTATGGCAAGAAAAAAGCAGCTAAGTAAAGAAAAACGAGTGATACTGTGATTAAATTAGACACAGAGTTATGGTGGAGCTGTTTATGATATTGAGGTCCAAGGTTAGTTTATTGATATGTGAAGGTAGATTTGTTATGCAGTGGTTTAAAACATTCATACAAACTTTTAACACAACCTGAACCACTCAAATAAGAATAATAGCGCTCAAAGTGCTCCAGGCTCCCCAAATCAAATCAGGACACAAAAGGATGAATAAATGAAATAAAATCTTTAACGCATGCTGTGCGGTGCGGTACGTGGTGGAGCTCTAGAGCATGCGACCAATATATGGAGGCCTTAGTCCTCAACCCATTCGTCCCAAGTTCAAGTCCTAACTTTAGAGACCCGTGATGCATGTCTTCCCCCTTTCTCCACCCCACTTTCTGTCAGACCAATTTGAAAAAAGAACAAAAATAAAGCCCACTAGTGCTGCAAAAAAACATTAAATAAAATAAAACTAATGGTTAAAAACCATAAAACTGATATAAGACTTAATAAAATCTGCTAAACCCATTAAAATCCATCGAGAGTGGCAATATAACTCAGCTCAGTTCAGTAACAGAAGTCAGAACAAAGCTGTTTTTAAAACGTCTGGTCCTACATTTAGAGAATATGAATCCGCTTCCAGATGGAAGAAGCTGAAACTCCCTGTGAAGGGGATGAAAGTCATCATTTAAAACAGAAGTGGCTATTCGCTGTACCTGCCTGCTGCACTTCAAGGAAAAGAAAACTGATTCAATAAAAGCATGATAAAAAGGAGTCATTATGATTCTGTCAATATTAAAATGGCAGCGTTTCCTCAAGCAGAAGAGATGCTGATGTGGCTTTTTGCAAACTGCCTCAAAGCCGGCTTCAAAGTTCAATTTGTCATCTAAAATAGTCCCAAGGTATTTGTAAGAACGCACAGTCTCAATGGCCTGATCTTTGATAAAAGTGACTTTGTGCTTGTGTGGTTTTCTTCTTAATTCAGTAATCATATCTTTAGTCTTATCAGTATTTGAGATGAAGCTAAGACTCCTCACACCATTTCACAAAGTCATCGATCACTGGGCTAGTGGCTGTTTTCATTTTCTTGGAGCAAACTAACAAACCACAGTATCATCGGCGTAATTTATGATGAATCTGTTGTATCTTCTCTGACATATGTTTGTATATAGAAAAAAGGAAAGGGAGCTGAAAACAAATGCACCGCAACTTTTAGATTTTGTTTTTTGGTAAAAATTGTTGAATTATTTTCCCAGGTTTGTAGTTGTAACTTCACAAAATTACTTTTGCAAAGCACTCTGCATGTTACATGTGGACTGTTTAAGTCTGGGTGTTAAGATACCTGCAGTGGAGCTTCGCTGAACCTGCACATATGAGCGTAATGTAATGTCAGCTGATCCTCCGGACTCCAGGGGAATCGGGTGGGCGTGGAAGTGTCTCAGCATATCCGTTACAGTGTGGAACCACAAGTGGTGGACGTGGCACTGCCCATTCTCATTAACAGACAAACGTAAATGCTGCAGGGAGGAGAGAGAGAAAGAAGGGAAACCATTAATCGGTGGAGGAAGAAAGTGCATGACAGAGAAAAAGAAAATGGCACGGCTGATACACAGAAACCAAGACAGGGGGCAGGGCCTTATCTAAGAAGTGTCTTGTTGTGGAAGCAGAGGGACAGCATGCCAAGGCTGACACCAGAGGAATCGACGGCAGCCGACACTTCCTCAACACAACCGGCTGGCAGGATGTGATGGTCAGGGATTGCATTGGATAAAAACGTAATGAGCTTTGACATTACAGAGACGTTTCTAGGAAGATGACAGCGTGGCTGGCTGTCAGCTGTACAGGCTGCTGCATCGGGTATTAAAAGAGAGAATCCACCCTATCATAGTGCTGTGTTTCTCTCCTCGTAATGTCTTACCTTGGCTTTGCCCTGAAAGTTGAAGGTGAGAACGTACTCGCCCGGCCGCGTCTCACTCTGACGAATCACAAAGAGCCCGTGGCTCCTGGCCCCTCCCGCAAGCACTAGCTGAGCCGCTCGAACACGGGACAGAGTACCATGAAACCAAGGGTAACCTGCCAAGCTGGCATCGCCCTCTGGCTCTTTCGTTCCTTCACCACCACCTGAACAGTGTCACAGACAAAGACCTGGTTTGTTTTCCAGGACCTTTCCTTGAAAAAGTATTCCTACCCTTGAACTTCAACTTTTTGTCATGTTCCAACCACATACTTCAATGTATTTTTTAGGTATTTTATGTAATTGATCAATACATATTGGTCGTATAGAAGGAAACGGATACATAGTTTCAAAAGGTTTTACTAGTACAAATCTGAAAAGTCTGGCATTCCCTTTACTGTGATACCCCTAAATAAAATCCAATATGCCACAAGCCATGTAGGAGACAGAGCAAACATGTGAAAGATCTGCTCAGAAGGGACCAAAATTTTACTTTTTAGCCTTTATGCAAAACACTGTTGTGAACGGGACAAAGGGTTCACCTTCCAGTAGACCAATAACCCTAAACCTACAGTCAGAGCTACAATTGAATAGTTTAGATAAAGGAATATCCATGTTTTAGAATGGCCCAGTCAAAGTCCAGGGCTAAATCTACATTTTGGGAATCTATGAGAAGACTTGTAAATTGCTGTTCACAGATTGAATGGACAGAAGAATGGGGAAACATTTCAGTCTCTGTACATATGTGCAAAGCTGGTTTAGACATAACCCACAAGACTTATAGCTGTAATTGCAACAAAATGTGGTTAAGCAACGTATTGACTTAGTGGGTCAGAATGCAAAAGCATCCCAAACATTATAGTTTTCTATAGAACAAAAGATTTTGAAAACCATGTATCATTTTTCATCCTCATTCCCATTATATACTGCTTTGTGTTCGTCTATCACATAAAATCCTAATAAATATATTAAGTTTTGTGGTTGAAATGTAGTATGAATACTCCTGCATGGTAATGTCAGGTTAACCTGAGAGAAAAAGCAAAGGAACGTGTATTTTACCTGCAGAAGAGTTGGAGCTCTGAGCCTCTGGGGACTGCAGGAAGCGCTCTAAAGGCATGTGTGATGGGTGCTGAGTGAAAGGAGGCTCCCTGCATCGCACTGATGGGGTGCTGTAATGATCTCCTGCTGTGGGACAGGACCTTTCTGGAGCGCGGTACACACCTAAAATATGTTTTTCATAAATCAGGATCAAAGCATGTAAACACTGTGCAAAGTGCAGTGAAGAGTGAAATCTCTGCTCACCCTCGGAAAGCAGCTCGCAGCTGCAAGAGGCCACCATCGAGCAGTCTTTGGAGGCCTGACCGTGAGGACAGGACGCCAGCTCGATGTCATCACCGCTGTCTCTATACACAAGGAGGCAGGTCAGGGCAACCGCAAGAGCGTATACACATTTGCAAACAAACATTAACTGTATCCTAACATAGTTCTACGCACAACCACTTCCTGCAAACACCAACACAAATAATCTTTCTGTTTATATAAAGACCTGTGCCACTACTTCCAAAAAGTGAGCAGCACAAAACTGCGGATGTTTGTGCTCAGACAGCCTGTCAAAAAGTCCACTAATTGGATGATTAATGACTATGTGTGTTTCCCCTTCGTTCTCCTCCCATCCACCCCTGCTCTCCCTTCCTGCCTCCATCTTCAGCCAACAACAAATATTTATCTGGCGGTTTACCCGGGGTCTATGCAGTCCTGGATGTCAGCAACCCAGGAATTTTTCTGCAGAGAGTCGATGGTTTCCAGGATGTATTCTCCCCCATTTTCCACCTGTGAAAGCAGCCCAACCAATCAGTCACACACTAGATCCATTCACTGGATCATGTCGCAGTTCTGTCTGTTTTTCAGCGATCTGTTCTCAAGCTTAAAGTCATCTGTATGCTGCTGTGTTTTTCCATTTAAGCATTTTAACCAACTCAGTGGGAGTAAGGGTAGAGGCCTGTGCAGAGTGTACCTTCAGGACAAATGTGTTGTCTTTGTCGGGCATCTCCAGTGGCATGGTGGTCCTCACCTCCACGATCGCTGAGAGAGGGATGCTCACCTTTGGTTTCGAACACTAGAACCAACAGACAAACGGCCTCATTAAACCTCACATATTGGTCTGCAAAGTTCAAGAGGATCTAGAATAAAAAATAATAAATAATTTGCAGCTGAATTTGTATCTCTAAAAGTTAGGTTTACCTGAAAGAAATTAAATGAATGTTGGACCTATTTGAAGTTTACTCTCCTGAAATGGATGGATGGATGGATGGATGGATGGATGGATGGATGGATGGATGGAAGTAACAGTCAGGAAGTAAACTGAAAATGAGTTAAAAGCAGCTAAAGTTCAAAGAAAAGAAAAAAACTGAACGACCTTCAGAAAGCCTGGAGACTATTGCTCAAGACCTTCAGAAGATTAAACGTCTGGATCACTGGAAGTCAAATATAAAGAAATAACTGTATCCATATTTAAAGTATCAGTTCTTAAATCCCTTATAACTTAACCCTTATAAAAGGGTGGATTAAGTAGTTAAAGCTTTAGATCTACTGCACGGAAATAACATTTGACCACGACAGGAGTAAGGAAGAGCAAAAAAACTGCTCTAAGCTAAGTTAGCCCATTACCCCCGGTTTCCTATTTCCCACTTCATTTCAGCAATTACTCCTGCAGGGTTTACAAGAGGGCGGACAGAGAGAGAGGTGGTCCCTCTGCAGAGAGACAGACCCACATGCTAATCTTCAATCACACTCGACGAGCATGTTTAGGGCAGCAAATTGTGTGTATTTTGTGCTCATTTATTTGTGTTTGTGTGTGCCAAGAGGGGAGACAGAGGAAGAACGAGGCTGGGTGATCGTCTGGCAGGGGCTTATCAGCTATCTGTCTGGAGTAACGCTGTCCTCATCTCAATCTGCCTCTCCAGCTGGCCACCATCCACGCCCACAATTCCCTTTTTTCTGGATCAAATGTCAAAAAACACTTCCTGTATTTAACCATTCAACCGCTTCCCGTTCATCTCTATTGTGAGGTCGGTCTCAGAGGTAATTATCCGCTAAAAAGTGTCTTTGGTGAGCAAAAAGTCTCCAGTCTGTTCCTACAATTGAAGCTTTGTTAGCAAACATGGGTTACTGCCCTGAACAATGACTTAGCAACATTAATTAATTAAAGGCTTTGTTTTTGAGCAGAATGTGGGATACCATGAACACCAACACCTAACAAAAAGGTTCTTTGGAAGAAAACAAGGCCCACAGGATTACATATCCTCAACCATAGTAAACAGGAGGCATGAAGTCCTCACCACTCCACTCACTCTGGGATAAGCAAGAAAAACTTGGGTATTTATTTTAAGACTTTTTACTCATCTTTATCAGAGTTGATCCAATAAGTGTGGAGAGTTATGTAAATTAGCACATGGCCAGCTCAGGACACCACGTATAAACAGTGTTGAATCACAAACAACTAGTAAAGATAAACCAATAAATATTTTTAATTAGTCACTGCTTTCTTAATTTTACAAACTTTTACAAAACTTACAGCTGATCTCCAGACAAAACACTGAAATAATTGTCAGATTTATTTCTTTATTTTTTCAAAAGTTGTCTGTTACTCTTGAATGATCTTTGTCTCACAGTCCTCTAAAAGCTGCATTTATTCTGGTTGCTTTTGAAACATTTTCTAATACACTTTTTCCTTCCACCTAACTTTTCATTAACATGCCTGGATACAGCACTCTGATCACCCAGCCTATTATGTTTTGTGACATGTGGGTGGTTTTTCTTATGATGTGTATCATATTATAATGTGTATCTATCAACTGTTCCTACATGTTATTTTGGGTGCTGTGAACCGGAGTGAGAGTGGGCCACCTCAGAGCTGGTTGTTGTGTCATAATGCAGACAGTTGTTGCATTTGAGCCTCCTTTGCAGCGCAGAGCAGCCGGCAGATTGATGCCCCTGGCAGGAACCAAGCCAGAGCCAAGAGCTAGCACAAGTGAGATTTTTATGAGTCAGTTTATCTCTTCAGCACTACAGAGTGAGCACTGTTGTGACTTGTGAATACATGTGAATAGGATGGCGGTGATAAAAGAGCTCAGCCTGCTGAGATGTATGTATTTAATTAACCTGTCATCAAGGTGGCTCCTCATCTTAGGTCCATCTACAGAGGACAGTGGAAGGTAGCAGATTACCACCATGAAGCTCAATTATTCCTCTTTATTTGTTCCTCTTGTGGTTCTGACTGACTTGGCAAAGAATGAAGTCGCACCCTAAACTATTTTGGTTCCTTTTTCTCACTACACATATCTTGCCATGATGAGGAAGCAACCAAGGTGTACATGAAAAAGAAACTTTGATTATCATCTTGCCTTTTTAAAAGTCAATGCAGCCTCCTCTCTTTTCCTGTGTGGTAGGGGTGAGCCTCCTGATGTCTCTGCAGCTCACCCCTTCCTGCGTGCCTCCCACCTGTCCTCAACCCCCTCCTCCCCTAAGTAGCCTATTCTACATTCCCACCAGCTACGATCAAAGGACAGCGGCAGATTTACACACACTCAGCTACACAGCCCCTTGGCCTACTTAAGGTCACGGGCAACGACGTGGAAATCTCATGCAGGCCAATGGGAAAGGTGCATGCATGCTCAGAAGTGTGTGATTTTGACATGCCCTAAAAAGCAGGGCTGGATCGCATAGCTGAATTATAATCTGGCATTCAGGAAGGGCCTCAGCTCACACTTTCATTATTGATTTTATACTGCACAAAACTTGGAGAAATAGTATTTGATGACATTAGGGTTTCTAGCGGTCTGTGTGGATACATGTACATGTATATGTACTGTGTGCTCCAAAGTTTAGGCACCCCTGGAAAAGATGTAAAAAGCTTCTAAATTAATTTGTTTGTTAAGCTAAAAAACAAATCCAACGTAAAGAGATAAGTATTTATCATAAAATCAAAGTGCCAAAATCACCCCTAAAAGTTCTTGTAAAATAATTGTCATTGATGAATTGTAATTAATACTTCACTAAGTTGATCAGAGTGTTAGTCATCCCTGACTTCTTGTTTCCCTAAGGAATACAATTTGAGTTTCTCAGTTCTGTTAACCTCTCCTCAAAATAAGAAAAACAAAAGAACATGTCATTAAAACAGAGGTGTAACCAATTGAAATCCCTGTTATTGCTTTGCAGTTTGTGATTCTATGTCAGCTGTGCATACCAATTTTTCAAAATCATTCGAAAGGCGATCAAAAAAGTAATTATAAGCCGTAATTATAGGTCCTTGATCTAAATGTGTGCTTTACACAATGTACTGAAAGGTCCTGAATTCACCACACCAACATTACCTCACAGATCTACTTCAGCAGCAGAAGTCCGTTGGGTGCACAGAGCAGAGTCTACACATGCGCATTCATCGCACGAGTGCATCTGATCTGAGAAATGTACTGCTCAGCAGAATGTGCTGCAGAAAACAACATGCTGAGGATTGTGAACAACAATTTTGATTGTATTTAAAGCAATAAATTGATTTGAAAAGCCTGCATAAGAATCGTGACATGAACTCAGCCCTTCATGCCTCGCTCGCAGGTGAATGCTGTGAGTTGGAAGACACGCCCCTTTGGTTCTGCAATCTCAGAGCATGCTGTGTAAGTACACACAGACTGTGATCTCAACAAATCGATTTGAATGATGTGAAAGGAGACTGTGATCCATAATGTGTTCTTCGTGGTTACATATTTATGGTGGAACCAGGATCTGAAGGGAGTTTAAGTGTTTTTTTCCCTTTATAAGTTCATTCATGGTGACAGAGAGACTATAAAGGCTGCTGCAGCTTATTATCTTAAAATTTCTGACAGAAATCAAACACAAATAAAAAAGAAAAAAATTTCAGTGGCAGATTAAATCTGATGTTGCAAAAACTTTTCAACATGAATACATAAAATTTTTTTAGACCTTTGTTGATTTGTTTGGATAGAGTTCTGTAAAATTAAAATGTGCATTTCCCCCCCTTTTTGAGACATTATACCGTACCCAAAAACTGCCTACTGAAATCAATAAAAAAACGAAGTATTGCATTCTTACCAACTTTTGTGTTTTTAATTTTTTTTTGTCCACAATGTCTTTGTGTGGTAGTATACCTTTGGAGGAACGTAGAACTCCAGCAGGAACTTCTCCCCTCCTTCCTCCCGCTTGGTCTTCCTGAGAAGCAGGCGGCACTTCTGCCACTGCGAAGCACCCATACAGTTTGTGTCGTCGGCCACCATGTATCTCAGCGCACCCTCCCTCTGGATCTCCAGCAGCTCTGCTTTGTGGCCTAGGGAACTCCGGGAGAGCCGCAGCTTCTGGGACCACTTCTCCCCTCCTCCTGCCTCCCCTCCTCCCCCATTGGACTTCCTGGTTCCGGAGGGGGCATCAGGTTCGGGGGAGGCCCGTCTGTGCCACATCTCCTTCACTCCGTCCACAACACACAGACTCATGTTCCTCAGGGAGAAGCCTTTCTTGAAACGAGCCTTTGGGTGGCTAACAGAGACATCTTCTGAGCTTCGAGACTGTCCCAAAACTGACATCTTGTGGGTCTGTGGACCCCTTGAGGAGTTGGTGCCACTGCCGCCCCCATCTACCCCCCCCCCTCCACTGTCCATGCTGTCCAGAGACTCACTTGAAGCCCCAGTGTCCTTGCGCCTTTGGTAGAGGTCGTGACCGTAAGACAGTGGGCAACCCTGGATTCCTAGGAAGGGAACAATGCTGTACTTTGGAGTTGCGTTGCAGCCGTCCTTCCCAGGAGAGGATGCTTGTTTCTCCTTTGCCTGGGTCAGTGCCGCGGAGAAGCACTCAAGGAAGTGGTTGGCAAAATGCTGTGAGAAGTTGGCATCAGCACCGGGTGAGTCGTAGCACGGGTTCTCCGACAGGAAACGCTGGAACTTGTCGGCGAAGTCTGCAGCCGAGGCTCGAGCGTGGAGCTCGCAGAACTCTCTCCAGTCAGGCAGTGGGCACGAGGAGGAAAGCTCCGGGCTACCGGGCACCACCGCTCCGTTCATCACTGGGCCATGCCAACCCACCAGGGAGAGGCTGAGGAGAAGGAAGAGGAGTAGACTGTCAGTGTGGATTAAACACAAAAAAACTCCTGGCTTTAAATCACATGAAACAGCTGTGGAACAGCATGCATATGAGATGGTGTCAAAAAAAAGAAAGACGTGTGAATGGAACAGACTGTGAGCCAGCTTGTATGTATCACTAAAAATGATATTTATATAAAATACTGAAAAATAAAATTCTAGTTGCCTGAGGTTTTTTTTTTTACAGTGAGGTGAAGCCAGGATCAGGTACACAGTGAGAATCCAAACGAGCACATGGTGAAGATGCAAACTCCACACAAGAAGATCCAGGTTTCAAACCTACGACTTCCATATTGCCAGATATGAAATACTCTGTTAGATCTTATAAATACACCGAAAATATGCCTGAAGATCAGAGTCAGACAACTTTATGCTTTACCAATCATCGGTAAACGATGGTTGTGAACTAAAGTTGGCTAATGTAAGAACCCCTGAGGTGTTTAAAAATGAAGTCAGAGGAAGCACAGAAGCTCTGAGAAGCTTCTAGAGAAAAATTGTATTTCCTACAGGTGCCACAGCTATTAAACATGGAGATAAACGTCAGCAGATAACCAGAAGCTTAACCTTTTACTGCTAAATGTCTTGGTTTATCAGCTGTCTGTTTTTCAGTTAGTCACGCTAAGCATGCTGATCATGTTAAATGCTAATATAAGATGCTAATGTCACTGCTGTAATCATTTTGTATTTGTTTTAAAAACACAGCTAAATCCAGTTTAACTGCAGAGCTGTGTAACACTGACTGCTCTCTCCTGACCTGATATAAATACTACTAAAAAGAATAGAGAAAGACTTCTTTAAGACAAATAATGAAAACAATCAAATCTGAGCCTTTTCTTTTCAAATATTTAGCGTGACATGTTATTTATTTTGAATATATTTGGTAGAAAAAGAAATAAATACTTTATCATGTGGCACACGTCTATTTTTGTCCTGTAATCTGTCATGTAACGGAGAAAAGGAGATATATTGTATTTTATTTTAGTTGGACTTTACTTGCAGATTTTCAAGGATTCAGAGAAAGACAGCTCTGATTTTGGGATTTTATTTTAGAACAGAAAGAAATCATATTGTTCAAATAGATTTATATTTAAATAAACTATCAAAAATAAATTCATATAAAACTTTGCTACATTTTCAATTCATAAAGAGAGTAGAAAAAAACTGTATTTTGTCATTATTTATGATTCTTAAAGGGGATTTAGCCAAAAGAAACTAGAATAACAAGAGCTACGGTATAAATAAAGGCCTGAATCAAAAACTCTCAGAATAAAGAGCGGGTTATTATTTATATAATAATATAAATATGAATGCCATAAAAGATATAAAACGTCCTTAAGTTCCTGAAATAAAATAAAAAAGAAGCAGGATCAGGAGGTGAAAGTACTTGTTTTAGAAACATACTGTTGTGTATGTGGTCGGGGGCTGGGGTAGCATTGCGTGGGGCCCTTGCCTTGCCGTCGCAGTGCACTGTGTGATGGGGCGGGATGCGTCGGGGATGCTTGGAGCGGGCTGTGTGTGGAGCTTGCACTGTGTGAGTGAGGCTCCGTCGGCTTTTCGAGGATGAAGCTCACCTGTGGGGGTGTGCCCCTGTGCTGTGGGGAGGGGATTCATGGTGTTTGGGTTCGGGGGCATGTGTTCGATATCTGTCTCCTGGTTAGGGGTGGCCCTGTGGGGAAATTCCTGTTGGGGTTCATTGGGGGTGGGGGCTCATGGGGTTAGGGTCAGAATTCATTTGGGGTTGGGACTATTTCATCCTGTGGTTGCTCTGGTTGGTGGGCTAGTTTGGACCATGTAGACGCCTTTTTTGTACATGGCCCCCTCTCCGGATGAGGATGGGGGTCGTTGGGGACTGGGGTCGGGGTTTGGGCCGGGGTCGCTCAGGTTAGGCCACCAGCCCTGGTTAGCCCAGCCAGGTTCAGGAGCTGCTCCTCCCCCGGAGGGAAGGGGACCGCCTCCTGGGTCCGGGAGCTGGTTGCCCCTATGGTATCGGCCCCTGGACCTGGGAGTATAGAGTATATATGGGGAGTGTAAGTGAGTGTACGACGTCCATTGTTGTTTGTCTTTACGTTGGCTGCGTGGGTGTGAGTGTTTTTATGTGTACGCATGAGGATGGGAATGTGTGATTGTGACTGTGTGTGCCTGTTTTTGTGTCAGGTTGGGTCTTGGACTGCTCCTTCTCCTGGATCAGTGCTCGGGTGTAGACCGCTGCAGGGTGTGGCCTGTGGGCCCGTCGCTGCTGCTCCCTGGGGCTTCTGCACTGTAGCTGCTGGGTGGGTTGCGGTAATCCCAGCGGTGGTTGTCCTGGGGCTCCTGTGCTCTGGGGGGGCTTTTGGATGTCTGTGGCTCGGATCTCCTCCGTATCTGTCCCAGGCCCAGGGGGGCAGGTCTGTGGCTCCTCACACTCACTATTGCATATTTTTATGGAGAAACCTTGTTATACACAAGCTCGCTCACACTCAGACCCACAGGTGTTTAGATTCAGGTGTTAACAGATACACAAATGTTCTATATTGAGTCGCATTTACCACTAAATACATCTTGCATTCATAAGTACTGTGCAATTTTTGGTAAAAAAGCTGGCAATACAAACGTTTCTGCAGGTGTTGAAGCAAGCAGGGTGTTATCTTGTATTCTCTTCATTCTCTTTCGTGCTTCTGATTTTTTTTCCTTTTCATTTCTGTTTCCGTGTCCGTAACAATTGAAAAAATCCCAAAGCAGTTTCTAATAAAGTTTCTTTAAAAAAAATCAAGCAGAGCGATAAAGCTTTAGCTGTAATGCTCCACTTGTGAAAGTAAATCTGTTGGGATTTTTCTTGGCACTCAGACAACAATTTTGAGCTACTCTGCCAGACAGGACATGGTAAAAAAAAGAAAAAAAAAGAAACATAGAACCAAAAAAGCTTTTTAAATGATGGAGAATAAATGTGATGCCTCCACATCATGAACACTCCCTCATAAAGTTTGTCATCAATTTAACAGGAGATCCATTGAATCCACAGATCAGAGGGATGTGATCCAAACAGATCCATCAGTTGTGAGCAGTTCAGGTTTATGAAATGCATTATTATGTCCTCTCCAGCCCTTTTTTAAATTTTTTAAACATTTTAAATTTTACAAGACAACAGTTGCTGTCATCCACTGTTTCTTCTTCTGCTCCCAAACATTTTAGTTTGCAGGAATCAGCTTCTTCCCCTTCGGGGCTCCAGCTCTGCCAAATCACATCACATCATAGCTAAAACCTTTCGCTACACTTGGAATCTAACACAAAGTCGTAATGACACTATGCCAGTGACAGCATCCAATCAGACATCTACACACATCCCATCATCTGCCTTCCTTCAATCTGTGCATCTGTGACTAATACAGCATCTTCCCACAGTGCCAACACTCCGACGCATGTTGGTTTGATTATTCCCGTAAATCTCCCAGATAAGAGGAAGATGTTGCGTGAGTGGACATGAACGGCAAAACAAGCAGTGGGACGGCCAGAAAAAGCTGATTATAATAGTTGCTGGGCTTCTCCTGCATCAGCTGCAAGAGGTTTGCTCTCTAAAACTAAATGCATATACACTGCAGACTTTCCAGGGACTTCTCCTCATGATGCTGGGAGTTCCAGCATTGGTTGATTTTTTAACGGATTAAAGATAATATCTTTATAGTAATAATGTCTGCCAGTCTATTTTCTTTTTCTCCTCAGCTCCCAGATCTGATAAAAATAACAGACTGAGTCCAAGAACAAAAAAGCAAAAAAAGAGCGCTTCCAGCTCTTTGAGGATCCATTTCAAAAGTTCTGGATGCTGAGACCTGTTGTCATAATACTGTGATGTTTCTCTGCACACTAAAGTGAAGGAAATAAGTAAAATGACAGAATAACAATAAAAGACAAACAGCCAAGAAAACCCTTTTTTTTTAATTTACTTTGTCTCAGGGAAGTTGGGCTTCTCTTCTTTACTTTAGTGCAGTTTTATAGCTGCAGGATTATGACTTTAGGATCAGCTTTACAAACAGGGGATACATAAATAAATAAAATATTTGATTATTGATTAAAGATTCAATACTCACGGTTTTTTAAGGTGAATTTTAATATCTGATTTCTGCGAAGTTTAAACCTGCAGATACAGATTTTGGATGATTCCTGTTTCTCTCCAAGACCTTTAATTAATATCATACAGAAACTTTACTTTTAAATTGCTGGATAAACAAATAAATAAAAAACTCACTCTGTGTGTGCGTGTGTGTGTGTGTATGTGTGTGTGTGTGTGTGTGTGTGCGTGTGTGTGTGTGTGTGTGCGTGTGTGCGTGTGTGCGTGTGTGTGTGTGTGTGTGTGTGTTTCTGTATATATGTAATAAATGAGCCATCAGTTACTACATTCCAAACTGGCATTCTTAGTATTGAACACACTGATATTTAGATAATTATATATTGTGCAGCCATAATTTAAGAAGCAGGTCAAAATTCTTACACAACAATATGACAGACATTGTATGCGTGCTATTGTGCATTTATTAGTCCCCTTTTTCCTCGGTATATATCTCAATAAAATACAATGTAACTAATAAAGTCATAAGGACAATAACGACTGAGAGGGTTCTACAAATATGCATCTTGGGATCTATTTAGTTTCCACAAAGACTGTACAGACCGGTGTGGAAACTGACAGTAGATTGTTTGAGTATTTCACTTTTAGTTGTCCTGGTATGATTTCAAAGACTGTTTGCTCTGACTAGCTGAGTGGTGAAGAAAGACGAACGAGCTGCTCACCCATTTCCTCTTATTTTGTACCCTGATGCTGAATCACGACACCAGGTCCAGAAATAGAAGTACTTACATTATCTGTCATCAGGGTTACACAATCACATCCTGATATGTTTCATAAAGAGGAAAGGGGGGGTTAATATTGTAATTAATACCTAAACAGTGGAAGATCCTTTACTTCTCATTCATGAACTGATAAACTCATTCATTAAAGCCACACAACTTTGTGAGTTTGTGAGTCAAACTGCTAATCACCACGTGCAGTAATAATCACACACACCCCCCCCCCCCCCCACCCAGTGTAAGTGAATGTGTGGGTATGTCTGTGCTGCTGATGCTGGGGAGCAGGTCAATACCCATTCAGCTATTTAAAAACCTGCACTTGGCCAACTTTCCACCCATTCAGCAGAAAAACACAACACACGACGAGGTGCTTTTGAAACTCCTGCCCTTCCTCGTTCAAGGATATTGAACTATCTACTGTGTCTCCCTTTCAAACACATACACACCACACACGCTCAGTCATTGAGTCAGCATGAAATTCAAGCCATGAGACTCTGGAGGAAGTGGACAGCATTATGGTTTTCTGAGGCTCAGCAGACTACTGAGGAGGCAAGCTGGGATGGAGAGTTAAAATGATGACAAAGAACGCAGAACGAAGAGAAGCACGAAGGATGGAGGACAAAAGAAGGCAGAAAGAGAGCTTTACAAAAGCATTCTCATCGAATGAACTTTTCCACATTTACACATTACAACCACAAAGCCCAAAATATTTATTGGGACATTATGTGATAGACCAACACAAAAGGTTAAATAAGACAGCTATAGTGAGCAGAATAACAAGGAACACAACAGACAGATCAGGGAGAATGTTTTAAGCAGGGTGGGTGGTAAAACAATCTAACCAGCCTTGATCATCACACAGAACACTGTTCAACCTATCATCAGGAAAGTAGATTTGCAGATGGCTGTCCACCTAAAATAAAAAAAGGCTGGGGCAAGAAGAGCGTTAATCAGAGAAGTAGCCAAGAGGCCCATGGTATCATTGGTGAAGCTGCAGAGATCCACAGCTCAGGTGGAAGAATCTGTCAACAAACCTAATAGTGGTCCAATCCACAAATATAGGCTTTATGAAAGAATGGCAAGAAAAAAAAAAACATTGTTGAAAGAAAGAACCCGTAACAAGTCCTCTTTGCCGATTCTCACAAAAGCCCAGCAGGGGCAAACAGAAGATGCTGTCTGATGAGACCAACTTTGGACTTTCAGCCTGCAAGTAAAACTTCACATGTGCCGGCAAACACAGCACATCGACCTAATCACACCATCCCCACATGGAAACATGGTAGTGGCAGTATCATGCCTTTGAGGTGCTTTTCTCCTGCAGTGACAAAAAAAAAACACAGAAGTCTGAATTGTAAAATACTGTAGCATTGGGAGGAGTTTCCACTCAGGATCAACAGCCTTGTTTGGACCCCAACAGTGCAATGCTCACAAGAACACAGCCAAGGCAGATGGAGGTTCTGGAAATAAACGTTCCAGGTCTCATAGTCGAAACACTTCTCTTTACTTAGCATTAGCCGCTAGGCAATTTGTGGCAGAGGACTACGGTTGTTGCTTCATTCTGCATGTAGTGAGGACAAAGATAGTTATCTTCGTGCAGGTCTGAAGTCCAATTTTACGATTTTTTGTTTTTTAAATATCCCTGATGAACTTTCACTTCTTTCTGCTTCTACAGCGAAACGTCCAAAATATTGGTTTTAGTGTTAGTTTCACTTCAAAATAGGAATACTGAGTAATTTTTATAAGTGTTTACACTAGTAATCATTAAAACCAGTAGCCATATCATTCCTACACATCAAGCTAAATTACGAAGCTAAAAGAAAAAAAGACTAAATACACTGAAGAGTCTGAGCATATGCATAGAACTGCAACAAACAGAATGACCCTATAGACGATAACACTCAGCTTTGGCAGACTGACAACACATTCCAGTCCTTCTTGATCTAATAATGTCATACTGCCAACTCATTATGGTATTAATCTGTTTAGAAAAGAGGATATGGTCATTTTTTCCACCAGTGATAAAGAGGGCCCATGTTTTAAACCAGCTGCTAAAACAATCAGTGAGCCTGTGGAGGTGTAGGAGACAAGGAAGCATAAAGAAAAGCATATACTACAGGACCCGAGACAGCAGAGGCTCCATGTATATTTCCACATCAGTACAAACCCCTTCAGAGTTTCTCAGCTCCATTGGACCATTAACAACTTAAGGGAGGGTCATGTGGAAACTGAAGGTGTACAGGTCAATCCTTCAGGCCTGTGAAACTATAGTCTTCCTGTATCAGCCCACTATCTGTTGTAACAATCTACCACTACCGTCCCCCCCTCCTGCTGGTTTTCACCCAGGGGAGTGGGGCAGATATCTCTGTCAGATGGTTGGGAGTCGTGTCTGTAACAGTAAACTGAGTGGGGAGGAGAGGGAAGAGACATTGCTGTGCAGGGAGAGCGATCAGCTGAAGCCTGCAAAACACATTGTGCAATACCCATTCACTGTGTGAACTGAAGAGGCTGGAATCACATAGTGATGCCAGAAATGACACGACTGCAGGTTCTGTGGGTAGAAAAGACAATACTTAGAAGATAAAACAGTCTCCATGATGCATAAAACATGCACTCAGATTTGTGTTGCTAAAGCACTGTGCATTTTCAGAGATAAACATTGCGCATGCAGTTGCAGAGTTGCCTGTTTTCTACATGCCGTGAGCTGCCTCGTGCCTGCAGAATACCCTCTGAGATTGGCTGATGAAGATGATTGGTGATGTTGCGCTCCCACTCTGGGGGGTTCAAGCTTAGCCATGTTTTCTAAGATTAGCCCGCTTCACAGCACGACACATGGCTTTGGAGCACGCTCAGTGCAGCACAGCAACATACACATGCAACATCTCTAACACCATAAGAGCCCATTAACTAAAAGGCCAGCACAGGTGTCAATTTTAGGCACGCACCGCCTTATATTGTGTATATTAGCTGGAGCAACCACTTTAGGCAAGTTATTAATAGATAAAATTAAATAAATCTTCTAAAAATAGATTAGCAAATCAGAGAATGGAGGACGAAAGATCTATGAGTGCTCTGTTTGAAGTTTACTGTAACAGAGAATCTCAAAAGACCCAACAAGCAAAAAACTTTGCTAAAGAGTGTCCAATTTTACTCCTATGGTTAAAAATATCAAATATTGGTACTGACGCTTGGATTAAAAAATCTGACCACAGAGCTTGAAAATAACAGCTGCAGTCAGATTGTTGAAAAGGTCTAATAAGAAAAGAGAGACAATGATATCCGTGAACGATGGAAGATAATAGATGACCTGTTGAGGATGCACACAATGTCGTGTGCTTGGAAGCAGAGACTGTACAAAAAAGCCTTTAGCTGGGCGGAGCTTGGAGCCGGAGATACGCATGGCCACATTTCTGGTTTCAAGGTATACTAAGGTTTTAAAAATTGAATGTTTCCTAACCACAAAAATGCTTTGTCATACAGTTTATATTTTTAAAGTCCTTTTAATAAAATTGGCAGAGAAGTCCAAGTGACCAGCTTTTTCTCTAAATGTAGAGTAACAGCTGGTCAGCTGGCTGAAAGAATGGTACTTCTCTTTTTACCTTGTTTAAAAGAAAGACAACATTTACTTGTCTGTAAAATGTTTTGGTGACAAAAACACTAGGCTGCTGTGTTTTTGTATTGGACAACTCTGTGGTGGCATCTCTGAATCCTGCAGTTCAAGCAGCGGAGGTTTGGGCCTCTATGGGACCTACGTCCTGATACAGTACAGGCTGTTTGGGTATAAACCTGAAGCAGCAGTGGGACCGACAGGGACTGCCACCAATCAACAGCCAATACAGCAATTGGTAACCATGGAGACTGAACACAGGACAGTAGACGACTACTACTGACCAAGGACCCTGACTGCATTCTTGACTCCCCCTGCTGTTGTCAAGTTCAAACTGTGTTATATCTTTCGTCTAAAAAAGTCACTACTTTATTGATATCCTTCAGACAAGAGAACTGATTTTCTTTTTATTGTATATTTTTAATAGATGACATGACAATTAATTACTTTCTTTATTGCATTCTTTTAAAGTGTTTTTAGTTCCTGGTCATTGCTGAGTCACCGGTGCATTGAATACGTAACAAACATGTTTACTCAATTTTTAAGAACACACAGGACAATATGGTGATTATTATACAGACTTATTTTTGAAAAGACTGCAAGAGAAGAAATATAAATTAGTCTTAGTTGGTAGCTCTTGCAATGTAACATAAATTAATAAGAGCGAGGGCAGAGCTAAGAGCATGACAGAGAACATCAGTCCATCAACGATGGAAAAGCCCGTTTTCATTGTCATGTAAAAACAACAGTTTATTTTAATGAGAGTTTACATGATCAACCGACACAAAGGAGTGCATTTTTTACCAATAAGAATCTGAAGAGTGTGGTCTGATATGTACTCTTTACTCTGGTACCTCTAAATAAAATTCAGTGCACCTGCCTTAAGAGGTCACCCTAATAAACACCAACCTACATGTAATTTGATTTCAGTGTTTATCCATCTGATCTGTGAAGGCCTCACAGGTTTGTAAGAGGTCTTTAGCGAGCACACAGATTCATGAAGACCAAGAAACAGCAGACAGTTCAGGGATAAAACTATGTAGAGGTTTAAAACTGGAATAGATTATCTCAACAAGCCCTGTTTGCAGTTTGTTAGCAGCCATGGAGTGAACACCGCAAACATGTGGAAGAAGGCGCTCTGGTAAGATAAGACCATTATTAAACTTTTAGGTGCACAATCAAACTTTTTGTGGGGAGGAAACATACACTACTCTTCACACTGAACACACATATCCACTAGGAAGATAGCTGGGGCTAAATCCAGGACAACTCTGGAAGTAAAGCTGTTAGAGGCTTAAGACTGGGGTGGAGGTTTGTCCTCCAGCAGAAACAATCCTAAACATATAAATAAATACAAATTAACACCACACTTTTCAGATCTGTATAAAAAAAAAAAATGACTGAAATACATACATCATTTTACTTCCACATTTTTCCTGATCTGTCATTTAAAAATTCCCCACCAAAAATACATTGAAGTTTAGGTTGGTACCGGACAAAATGGGAAAGTTCAAGGGGTGTGAATACTTTTGCAAGGCAGTGAATGTAAAAGTGTGTGTTCTGATTTTGAGAGAAATAGAGGAGAACTCTGCTGCAACAAAAAAATGAAATGACAGACCTGGAATGAAAACTGAAGCAGATAGAGACAATAGATAACGATCCCATGGGTGGGTGATCAAAGACAGAAATCACGAAGGGGGGAAGCCGAAATAGGGGTCAGCTGAGATAAACTCCCACCTTTATTTAGTTTTAGATGTGCTGACTTCAGAGCAGTCAGTCAGTGACCTTTGCCCTGATCACTGATAACCTCATCTCTCCTTAATGATCCTGAATCCTGTCTGGGAGAGCTACGCTACCAGCCCTGATGCAGAAGCACCAGAGGACAGAAATCCACTGAGAGACCTGGGAGATTTTTTTTCTGGCACACAGACAGACATTATGAATGGCATACAGCCCCGATCCAGACACTGATACACCCAGCTGCATGCGGCTAGTGTATCTGTGCAAGAGACCGTGTGTGTGTTTACAATATGTGAAGGCAAACCAACGATAAGAATCCAGACATGATGAGGAGAGGCAGATTCCTCCTGCATCAAATTACCTAAGTACTTTACTGGTTTACCTATGGGGGATTTCCGTCCTCTTCCAATAATGTGGAGAGCAGGGCCTCATCACACATTAGTTAGTCTCTACAGGCAGACCATCCTCTCCCTCTCTCTTTCTTTGGCAAGCTTTTACAATATAAACGTCGAGTGAGCTCAAGCATCCATATGGCAGCTGGCAATAAAGGACAGACTGCGTGGGAGATGCACTTTGCACCACTGACTTGTATTTCTTGTCTCTGACCCCCCAGGTTTAACTAATTCCACAGGTGACCGTGGGCCTCTCACGGAGCCGTGCACAAGCAGAGAAATACTGGACAAGCTGTGTGAGGGTTATATGTTTCAGTTACTGGAATTAAATTCAGTTAATGTAGAAAACAGCAACAGGAAGTCAGTTCAGGTGCTTTCTGTAATATTCTGTTTTCCTTTATTTAATACTGCATACAATACTGTGCAAAAGTCTCAGTTTATCCAACATTCTTATACAAAGTTATTTTACTTGTAATATTTTAAAGTAGTGTTGAACCATATTTCTTCAGTCTTTCTGGAGGAGTTTTTATCTTTCTTTGGGCTGTGACTGTTCCCATATGAATCATTCAGACAGGAAAAGGCCTGCAAACTTAAGACATTAACCGGTATTGCACCTGCAACCAATCTGAAATTGGATCTTTGTGCATTTTGTTACCAGCAGCATGTCATAAAGTCACAGTTTGCAAATAAGTGAAAAATTACAAAGCAAACACAATATGAGAGAAATAAAATACTATTTTAGCAGCAGCTAGGTAATTGTCAAAAAGCTTTTGGCTGAAACTTGGCATAGAGTAGATAAACAACGAAAGGATGATGGATCTCTCAAGTTCTGTGTCAGGTCTTTGTTGGATTTCATCATCTGTAACAAATTATCTTAAAGTTTGACATGGGCACTAGTCTGCTTCCCTCATCAACGTTTCGTTCTTTTGTAGGTTTGGTCGTTTCCTACCTGACTTTTTGTGTATGAAATTGAGCCATCTCCAACAGGACAAAAAAAGCCACACCTCTTCATTGGAGACATTTTCAACCGTTTTGTCCACTCTTTTACGCACCTCAAATTGCAAAAAACATCCCCAAAGCGGGTACAGATTGCACAGAATCAGTACTAGAAGGCACCGTTTTCATAGTGAAAACTGCAAAAGTGATGATGAACTTTCATACATCCCTGCACTTCTTTGGCTGTACCTCACTACCAGGACCCTGAGGTTAACTGATCAGGTTACGTGTCAATAGTCTTTGGTCAAGAAGCAGCTGAAATCTCATCTGTTTAAACTAGCATTTGTTCTGCATTGTTTCCTATTTTATTTTACTTCTATTTCAGCTTTCCATTTTAATGTGATAGATGTTATTGTTGCCTGTTACTTTGCTGTAAAGTGCATTTTTGTGTTTTCTTTTTATCTTGAAGGGTGTTATGTAAATAATATCTTCCTGTCTATCTGAAGAAGAGAGTTTATGTGACTTTATTAAAAAATAACCATCAGGGATCAGAAAAGGTCATATTTTATTAGAATCATCTGGCCCAAACAGACATTAGAACAATCAAAGTAAACAAGGCATAATACAAAATCTTCAGAAAATATTCATTTTAAATAAATTATCATTTAAATTTAAGGAATGTTTTAAAGGGAAATAGAATAGTTAAGTGTGCTGGTATTAATGGTTTATTTACAGGTACAAAATGAAAGACGATTGAGATGAAAATGCAACAAGTAGGTAAAAAAAAGGGTGCAAACTGGCAAAGAGGTTAATAATGCCGAGCTGTCCAGCATGTCTTCTTTTATCTTCTACTTGTTGATTTTCCTCAATAATTAAAGAGCGAGCTTTAAAATATTTTGTTTTAGTCAGATACTGGACTTTAGAAAATGAGTGGAAAGCAGATGAAGTCCAAAGAAAAACTTTGAAAGGGCTTATTTACTGCAAGTTGTATAAAAATATTAAGTGTTTGTAAGAAAATACTTCTATACGCAATATACATCAATATTTAAAAAGATAAGATATAAAAAATCCCAACAGCTTGAACAATTAAATTCAGAGAGGAATAAAATCACTGAGAAAACTTGCAAATCCTAAAAACTTTAGCTAGTAGTTTTCAGTGCTTCCTATTCTTCAGATTTTAAATCTCGTTAGGACACGGTTTCA